>NC_057807.1:442333626-442595546 GCF_018294505.1 Triticum aestivum | reverse complement strand
CTGGTGAGGCGGCGCCCAACGGCGAGGCGGCGTCGGGCGACGGCGTTGGGGCGTCACGGCGACCTCCTCCTCCGATCCCGATCCAATCGGGGGAGAGAGGGGGGAGATATTTCGGGGGGGAGTGGGGTGTCGGTGGGGGGTTCGGGGTACGGGTGAGTGGATAAGGGGAGTGGGGGGAGTGGCCGGCTTGGTGGCCCGGTTGGGCCGCAGGCCTGCTGGGCCGGAGCCCGGGGGTTCTTTTCCTCCTTTTTTGTTAGTTTTGTTTTTTGTTTGTTTCATTTCTTTTTATTTATTTTTTTCTATTTACTTTTAGTTTCCTCTAAGTTTCTGTTTTATAAAAATTACCTCTAGTACCTAAACCTGCATTTATAATCATACAACTGCCACAACAATTATTTACCCAAAACAAAATAGTTTAATATTTAATAAAATCCTATATGTATTTATGTAATTATTTTAACTATTGTTTTAATTACCTAATTGCATTTAAACCTTTTGTAATAATGTGATTTCTCCGCCATTACTAATTATGAATTATTTGGCCCACTCTGAACATTTTAGTTTTAATATTTGAAAACGTTTATTGTTTGCTAGAATTTGAATTTGAATTCGAATCAATTTCAAACTAGCGCGAGATTAGCAACTATAACCATGGTGACGTGGCATCATTAACATGGGATTACAGTAGCTAATTATCCGGGCGTCACAGTACTGCCCTTTCTTGGACAAGCATCCCACTTATGATTAACCCCTATTGCAAGCATCCACAACTACAAAAGAAGTATTAAGGTAAACCAAACCATAGCATGAAACATATGGATCCAAATCAGCCCCTTACGAAGCAATGCATAAACTAGGGTTTAAGCTTCTGTCACTCTAGCAACCCATCATCTACTTATTACTTCCCAATGCCTTCCTATAGGCCCAAACAATGGTGAAGTGTCATGTAGTCGACGTTCACATAACACCACTAGAGGAGAGACAACATACATCTCATCAAAATATCGAACGAATACCAAATTCACATGACTACTTATAGCCAGACTTCTCCCGTGTCCTCAGGAACAAACGTAACTACTCACAAATCATATTCATGTTCATAATAAGAGGGGTATAAATATGCATATAGGATCTGAACATATGATCTTCCACCGAATAAACCAACTAGCATCAACTACAAGGAGTAATCAACACTACTAGTGACCCACAGGTACCAATCTGAGGTTTTGGGACAAAGATTGGATACAAGATATGAACTAGGGTTTGAGAGAAGATGGTGCTGGTGAAGATGTTGATGGAGATTGACCCCATCCCAATGAGAGGATCGATGGTGGTGATGATGGTGATGATTTCCCCCTCCTGGAGGGATATTTCCCCGGTAGAACAGCTCCGCCAGAGCCCTAGATTGGTTCCGCCAAGGTTCCGCCTCGTGGCGGTGGTGTTTCGTCCCGAAAGCTTGCTTATGATTTTTTCCAGGGTAAAAGACTTCATATAGCAGAAGATGGTCACCGGAGGACTGCCAGGGGGCCCACGAGGCAGGGGGCGCACCCCCCACACTCGTGGCCAGGGTGTGGGCCCCCTCTGGTACTTTCTTTGCCCAGTATTTTTTATTAATTCCAAAAATAACTTTTGTGGAGTTTCAGGACTTTTGGAGTTGTGCAGAATAGGTCTCTAATATTTGCTCCTTTTCCAGCCTAGAATTCTAGCTGTCGGCATTCTCCCTCTTCATGTAAACCTTGTAAAATAAGATATAATAGGCATAAGTATTGTGACATAATGTGTAATAACAGCCCATAATGCAATAAATATCGATATAAAAGCATGATGCAAAATGGACATGTCAGGTATAAAGTGATACACTGTTCATTACGTGCCAGTTTCACCACGGGGTGTTAATGGGTATAAAGTGATACACTGTTCATTACGGGCTAGTTTCACCACGGGCCGTTACTGGGCCAAGAGTTACAAAGGGCCACATATGGGCCGAAAGACGTCATGGGCGGCCGGAAGTTAAAACGGGCTGGAATTATATTGGACGGCCTAGATGACGCTACTGGGCCTAATTCGGATAGGTCATAATGGGCCCTGGGTTAGCGGGCTATAAATGGGCTATATGCGAACAAGCTGTTAACAGGCTTTCCGTGGGTCGGCCCGCCACCTTTTGACCAAGTCAAATGGGCTAGCCTTTTCACAGGAATGGGCCGTGCCACGTGTCGACCTATCATTGGTGCCTTCGGTCCAATGAGTGGATGACATTTGTCCCAACGGTGAGCCGACACGTGTTTCCTCCAGCCAATGATAATTTTACACGTGGAAAATCCCCATTGGTCGGGGCTATTAACGGGTATCGGATCCAAAACCGGACCCGATAGCTTAACGACGTTCCATTATGGTGGATGCCACGTGTCGGCCACGCTTGACGAAAGCACTTCTGTGACGCGCGATTTATCGTCATGGAAGTGGACACTTCCGTGATGATATTTTTGGTAATGTGAAAGCACAAGTGTTCCCTGGGTGATTTTGGTAATTAATGTCAAGATATCTCTTGTTGGACTAACACTTTTACCTAGTATGTTTCAGATAAGTTCAACAATGAAGTGGCATGGACTAGAGGATGTGGAACCCCTTCAAGATGCTAAGGACAAAGGATTGGCTCAAGCTCCAAGCTCAAGACTCTACATTTTCTATTTTAGTGATCCAAGATCACATTGAGTCTATAGGAAAAGCCAATACTATCAAGAGGGGATGAGGTGTTGCTTAATGGATTGCTTGCTCAAAGTGCTTAGTGATATGCTCCAAAGCCCTCAACTACCTTCTCACATCCACATATGACCTAAACCAAAAGTCCAACTCGGCCCTACCGATTCTTTCTATCCGGCGCCACCGAGTTCAGATGTCATAGCCACTGCCACAAACCCTAGGCAAATCGGTCTCACCGATAGGGATCTCGGTCTCACCGAGATGGGATTGTAATATCTCTGTGTATGTCCATTACCCAAATCGATCCCACCGAGTTTGTGTAATCGGTCCTACCGAGATTACAATGCAAACTCTCTGTTCCTCTTTGTAACGTTTTGGTCAAACTGAGATGAGCGAATCGGTCCCACCGAGTTTGCCTGACCAACTCTCTGGCTAGCTTATTACCAAAATCGGTCCCACCGAGTTTGAGTAATCGGTCTCACCGAGATTACGTTATGCCCTAACCCTAATCATATCGGTCCTACCGAGTTGCATGTCGGTCCCACCGAAAATCCTAACAGTCACATTATTTGCTAAATCGGTCCGACCGAGTTTCACGACTCGGTCCCACCGAGATTGGTAAGTTGTGTGTAATGGTTAGGTTTTGTGTGAAGGCTATATATACCCCTCCACCCACTCTTCATTCGTGGAGAGAGCCATCAGAACATGCCAACACTTCGAACATACATTTTTTGAGAGAGAACCACCTACACTTGTGTTGAGGCCAAGATATTCCATTCCTACCATATGAATCTTAATCTCTAGCCTTCCCCAAGTTGCTTTCCACCCAAATCTTCTTTCCACCAAATCCAAATCCCGCGAGAGAGAGTTGAGTGTTGGGGAGACTATCATTTGAAGCACAAGAGCAAGGAGTTCATCATCAACACACCATTTATTACTTCTTAGAGAGTGGTGTCTCCTAGATTGGCTAGGTGTCACTTGGGAGCCTCCACAAGATTGTGGAGTTGAACCAAGGAGTTTGTAAGGGCAAGGAGATCGCCTACTTCGTGAAGATCTACCCTAGTGAGGCAAGTCCTTCATGGGCGACGGCCATGGTGGGATAGACAAGGTTGCTTCTTCGTGGACCCTTCGTGGGTGGAGCCCTCCGTGGACTCGCGCAGCCGTTACCCTTCGTGGGTTGAAGTCTCCATCAATGTGGATGTACGATAGCACCACCTATCGGAACCACGTCTCAAAAATCTCCGTGTCGCATTTGCACACTCCAATCCCATCCCTTTACATTCTTGCAAATTGCATGATTTACTTTCCGCTGCTCATATACTCTTTGCATGCTTGCTTGTTATGTATTGTGATTGTTAAACTTGTGCCAAAACTCCACTTCAACTTAAAGAAATCAAAAACTACACCTTTCTCACTTAGTGTCTAATCACCCCCCCCCCTTCTAGACACCTCTTCTCGATCCTTTCAATTGGTATTAGAGCTTTGGACTCCATTGCCTTGGTTTAAACACCATTGGAGGAAGATGGATGAGTCTACTTTGGGGAGTCTTAGACATAGAGTGCCTATACCTGATGGAGAGTACTTTCATGAGTGGAAAAATGAGATGCTTGTGATTTTCAATGAATATCATTTGAACAAGTACATTGCTAGCCCTTGTGCACCTCATGTTGATCCTATGCATCCTACCCTTGATGAGTCAATTGACATGATTCGCAATCTTAGGACTGTTAATCTTATCACTAGAGGCTTGCCTAGAAACTTGATTGGAAGTTTGCCTACTCTTGAGTGTGCCTACACTATATGGAAATTTCTTGAGGAACATTTTCCAAATTATTCCTTGAAAAATCTAGATGAAATTCTCCATAAGTCTATTGCCTTGAGTAAGATGAATTGCAATGATCCTATGTTTGGTGATCGTCTATTTGATCTTACAAACCTTATGCGTGCCAAAGGAGATGTTGGAATTATTAGTGATATTATTTCCGAAGCTATTAAAATTCATAAAGAAGATCATTGTCAAACTAACGAATCACCCTCTCTAGAATTTGATCCACCAATTGACGATGTTTAACATGGATACTATGATGAGGATGATGATAGTGACTTTGATCTCGATGATGCACTGAAACAATTTGGTCTTATGGCAAATCTTCGGGGATACATGGCAGGAGGAAAGGAATGGGTTCTGGATAGTGGATGTACCGATCACATGACCGGAGATAAAGATATGTTTCCTGAGCTTTTTGAGAACGATGGCCCTCGAAAGTATGTCACTTTCGGTGACAAACTCAAAGGGTAAGGTGGTTGGCCTCGGTAAGGTGGCCATCTCACATGATAGCTCCATTCAAAATGTTATTCTCGTTGAATCTCTTGGCTACAATTTACTTTCGGTATCTAGACTTGCTGATTTCGGTTTCAATGTCCTATTCACTGAAGTAGATTGCCAAGTGTTTTGTAGAGATAATCATAAAATGGTCTTTACCGGTATACGTAGAGGTGATCTTTACATTGTTAATTTCACTAAAAAGGCTCAACCTAGAACTTTCTTTATTGCTAAATCCTCTAAAGGTTGGTTATGGCATAGACGATTGGGTCATGTGGGCATGCGAAACCTTGACAAGCTTATTAAAGGAAATCATATCCTTGGCGTTAACGATGTCATATTTGATAAGGATAGGCTTTGCAGTGCTTGTCAAGCAGGTAAACAGGTCGGAGGAAGGCATCCCGTGAAGAACATCATGACCACAAGGAGGCCACTCGAGCTACGTCACATGGATCTTTTTGGTCCCAACACCTACAAAAGTCTCGGTGGAAATTCTTTTGGTCTAGTTATAGTTGATGATTTTTCAAGATTTACGTGGGTATTCTTTCTCGATGATAAATTGCAGGTCCAACAGATCTTCAAGAACTTCGCTAGGAAGGCCCAAAATCAATTTGAAGTGAAGATCAAGAAGGTTCGCAGCGACAACGGAACGGAGTTCAAGAACGCAAATGTGGACACCTTTCTTGACGAAGAAGGATTTCACATGAGTTCTCGGCTACGTACACACCTCAACAAAATGGAGTTGTTGAGATGAAGAAGCGGACGCTCATCGAAATGGCGAGAATGATGCTTGATGAGTACAAAATGCCGAAGCACTTTTGGGCGGAAGCAGTTGAGACAGCTTGTCACGCAACAAATCGCTTCTATCTTCACAAGCTACTCGGCAAGACGGCATACGAGCTCCTCATCGGTAACAAACCCCAAGTTGGATACTTTCGAGTATTCGTCTCAAAGTGCTACATTCTTGATAAGCATCATCATTCTAAATTTGCTCCTAAGTCTCATGAAGGTTTCCTACTTGGTTATGGCTCAAACTCTCACACTTACTGTGTCTACAACAATTTCACCCGAAAGGTTGAAGAGACGGTAGATGTGAAGTTTGATGAATCTAACGGCTCGCAAGTAGAGCAATTGCCAATTGATGTAGGAGACAAAGACCCCTCGGAAGCAATCCAAGACTTGTCTATTGGCTAGATTCGTCCAACGGAGGTGAAGGAGAGTACCTCGTCCGTCCAAGTGGAAGCTTCTACCTCACGACAAGGTGAACCAAGAGTTGATACGGAAGCATCCACAAGTGGGACACACCAAGACGAAGAAAACGAGGAAGTACACCAAGATGAACGCCAACAACCTCCTTCTCCACCACGACAAGAGAACGACAACGTCAACAATGAAGAAGGCCAAGAAGAAGAACAAGATGAAGAAGATGTTCAACCAAGATCCAAACAAAAGCTTTCACGAGTTTGAGAAAGAGTTGCTAAAGACCATCCCGTCGAGCAAATCTACAATGATATCCAAACCAGGAGAATCACTCGCTCTAAAACTCGTTTAGCTAACTTTTGTGAACACTATTCATTCATCTCTACCATTGAACCTATGAAGGTTGAAGAAGCTTTGGAAGATCCGGATTGGATAAACGCCATGCATGAAGAGTTACACAACTTTGAGAGAAATCAAGTTTGGACATTGGTTGAGAAGCCCGACAACAACAGCAACATCATCGGTACCAAATGGGTGTTTCGCAACAAGCAAGATGAAGATGGACAAGTAGTTCACAACAAAGCATGTCTCGTTGCCCAAGGCTACACTCAAGTCCAAGGTATGGACTATGGTGAGACATATGCCCCCGTTGCTAGACTTGAGTCCATTCGCATCTTACTTGCCTACGCTAATCACCATGATCTCACCTTGTACCAAATGGACATTAAAAGTGCTTTTCTAAATGGTGAAATAGAAGAGGAAGTTTATGTTAAGCAACCTCCCGGCTTTGTCAATCCTAAGAAACCTAATCATGTTTACAAACTTTACAAAGCTCTTTATGGCCTTAAACAAGCTCCTAGAGCATGGTATAAATGCTTGACCAAGTTCCTTATTGAAAAAGGCTTTGAGATTGGAAAAATTAATTCTACTCTTTTTACTAAAATGGTTAATGGAGAACTATTTGTGTGCCAAATCTATGTTGATGATATTATATTTGGTTCAACTAACCCTCATTTTAGTGAGAAGTTTGGAAAGCTAATGTCGGAGAAGTTTGAGATGTCTATGATGAGTGAACTCAAATTCTTTCTTGGTTTGCAAATCAAGCAAACTAAGGAAGGTACCTTTGTATCTCAAAAAAAGTACACCAAGGACTTATTCAAGAAGTTCAATATGCAATAATGCAAAGGTATGACTACACCCATGCCTACTAGTGGACATCTTGATTTAACCAAAGATGGTGAACCGGTTGATCAAAAGGTTTATCGCTCTATGATTGGTTCCTTGTTATATCTATGTGCTTCTCGTCCCGATATTACGCTAAGTGTGTGCATGTGTGCACGATATCAAGCCGCTCCTAAAGAATGTCATCTTAAGGACGTGAAAAGGATAGTGAGATACTTAATCCATACACCAAATTTTGGCATCTGGTATCCAAAGAGGGCCTCTTTTAATCTTGTTGGCTACTCCGACTCGGACTATGCCGGTGACAAGGTCGATAGAAAGTCCACTTCGGGTACTTGTCAATTTCTTGGTAGATCTCTTGTGTCTTGGTCTTCCAAGAAACAAAACTCGGTATCCTTATCCACTGCCGAAGCGGAATACATTGCCGCTGGTTCATGTTGTGCTCAATTACTTTGGATGACCCAAACTCTCAAAGATATGGGATATATGTGAAACATGTTCCATTACTTTGTGACAATGAAAGTGCTATCAAGATTGCTCATAATCCCGTGCAACATTCTCGAACTAAGCATATTGAAGTTCGTCATCATTTCATTCGAGATCATGTTTCCAAAGGGGACATTAATCTTAAGCACGTTTGCACCGAAAAGCAATTAGCAGATATATTCACTAAACCACTTGATGAGAATTTTGCAGTATGAGAGGTGAATTGAACATCATTGATGCTTCAAACTTGGAGTAGGAACTCCATTTTGATACATGCAAGACATGAGTCTATGACTAATCCTTGATATTTCTCTCTTGATGACAATCTTATGTCTTGGATATATTTGCACCTTGCATGTTATCTAATCCTTGTAGGTACTTGGATGAATCTAAATCTATGAGATTGCAACTCACTCACATCTTGAGCAATCTCTACATCACAAAGTCTCCACACAATGGTGGTTGAAGACAAGGAAGCACGAAACCACTCAAACATATCCTTTGACAAATTTATTATTGAAATTCATGATTGTCATTTTGGATACACAAGTGCTCTTCCTTGCAAAAAAAACTAACCCATGTCGGTAGATGAACTCAAATTCCAAAGTGGTGCTCCCAACTCTTGATGAGCTACATCAACCTTGAGCAACCCACATAAGTTCAACTACATGATCACGATCAACACCACCACCCAAGGTATGCCATTCCATCTAACAGAAGCTTTACTCCAAGCCATGAGTCAAAGCAACTCGACAAGATGTGAATACATCAAGATGCTTAAACAAAAAATGGTAACCCCATTTTGAGCTTAAACGATGAGTATGACCCATGATCAAGTGATCTCACTTGACTCCTAAGTTAATATACTCTAACATAGGTGACTTTGTCGCCGACCAATTCTAGATGAAGTTCTCTTGTGTTCTTTTCTGTGCTCTTGCATTTGTCTCATGCATATTTGTTTCCCCTTTCAAAAAAAACTTCATCTAGATTTCATTTATGTTTCTCTTTGTTCTGCATTCCTTGCATCCAATTCATTGAAAATCTTTTAGTTAATTCCTTGCAAATCCTTGTAATATCTTACTTGTCTAGAGAGCTGAGGTGACACATGTTTTCTTTGTGATGAACTCGGTCACACCGGTCTATTGTTTTCGGTCTAACCGAATCCGTTCGGTGCAACCGAAGCATAAAACTCGGAGTCACCGATTTCATAGCAGGAAAGACATTTTGCCACTTGTTCCTGTATTACTTTTGAACCAGCTCCACTAAATGAATCTTGTCCTCTACCAGCATCACATTCAACTTGCTGCTTTGTTCTATGACTCAAGGACCAAACCCATTTGAAACAAAAATCCAGAAGAACCCTTCTTGGAAATTTATGTCAAAGGGGGAGAGAGAGATCACATCAAAGCTTAATCATACCTATAGGGGAGAGAATACTCAAGGGAAGAGAGAGTAATCATCAAGGACCCCAGATGCTTGGTGTTCAAGAGGAGAGAAGTTACATGTCTTCAAGAGGGGAAAGACATGTTCATATTTGTTTGTCTATTTGCATTAGCTCTATTTATTCTCCTTGAGCTCTGATTTTCTGTTCCCTATCTTCTCCCAGTATCCCATGCTAGATTCAAGGGGAGCAAGACATCTAAGGGAAGGAAATCCTTAAATTCATTGCACATCTTTACCTTTGGGGACATGTCTATGTTTAATATGGTACTTAGTACTCACTCTACATGTCATCCCAGTCTTGGTTCTCTTGTGGTCTCTTTTGTTTGCTCCGGCTAGTAGGTGTATCTGTGTTATCTAACCTTGCTTACACAGGTTCATTCCATCCTAAGCCAACTCAAGACCACAAGGTAAGTATACGCATCACAGTCATGTTTATGAGGATCTCTTGCTGATGTACATACTCTTTGCAAGAAGGACTCATGAGCATGAAGGTACATTTTCCATATTCACATCTTTTGCTCTGATGCATATAGCCAAGATACATGTAACACATTGCCTACTCTGTCATGTTTATGCATTCACATGATCCTATATTTCATATTTACTTGATTGAATACATGTAGGGGGAGCCTATGCATGTTACATGTCTTTCCAAAGCTTTACTTGTTATTCTCTATAGATTTGTCTAAAGCTTTGTTGTCATCAATTACCAAAAAGGGGGAGATTGAAAGCACAAGTGCTCCCTCGGTGATTTTGGTAATTAATGTCAACATATCTCTTGTTGGGCTAACACTTTTACCTATTATGTTTCAGATAAGTTCAACAATGAAGTGGCATGGACTAGAGGATGTGGAACCCCTTCAAGATGCTAAGGACAAAGGATTGGCTCAAGCTCCAAGCTCAAGACTCTACATTTTCTATTTTAGTGATCCAAGATCACATTGAGTCTATAGGAAAAGCCAATACTATCAAGAGGGGATGAGGTGTTGCTTAATGGCTTGCTTGCTCAAAGTGCTTAGTGATATGCTCCAAAGCCCTCAACTACCTTCTCACATCCACATATGACCTAAACCAAAAGTCCAACTCAGCCCTACCGATTCTTTCTATCCGGCGCCACCGAGTTCAGATGTAATAGCCACTGCCACAAACCCTAGGCAAATCGGTCTCACCGATAGGGATCTCGGTCTCATTGAGATGGGATTGTAATCTCTCTGTGTATGTCCATTACCAAAATCGGTCCCACCGAGTTTGTGTAATCGGTCCTACCGAGATTACAATGCAAACTCTCTATTCCTCTTTGTAACGTTTCGGTCAAACCGAGATGAGCGAATCGGTCCAACTGAGTTTGCCTGACCAACTCTCTGGTTAGCTTATTACCAAAATCGGTCCCACCGAGTTTGAGTAATTGGTCTCACCAAGATTACTTTATGCCCTAACCCTAATCATATCGGTCCTACCGAGTTGCATGTAGGTCCCATCGAAAATCCTAACGGTCACATTATTTGCTAAATCGGTCCGACCGAGTTTCACGATTCGATCCCATCGAGATTGGTAAGTTGTGTGTAACGGTTAGATTTTGTGTGGAGGCTATATATACCCCTCCACCCACTCTTCATTCGTGGAGAGAGCCATCAGAACATGCCTACACTTCCAACATACATTTTGTGAGAGAGAACCACCTACACTTGTGTTGAGGCCAAGATATTCCATTCCTACCATATGAATCTTGATCTCTAGCCTTCCCCAAGTTGCTTTCCGCTCAAATCTTCTTTCCACCAAATCCAAATCCTGTGAGAGAGAGTTGAGTGTTAGGGAGACTATCATTTGAAGCACAAGAGCAAGGAGTTCATCATCAACACACCACTTGTTACTTTTGGAGAGTGGTGTCTCCTAGATTGGCTAGGTGTCACTTGGGAGCCTCCGACAAGATTGTGGAGTTGAACCAAGGAGTTTGTAAGGGCAAGGAGATCGCCTACTTCGTGAAGATATACCCTAGTGAGGCAAGTCCTTCGTGGGCGATGGCCATGGTGGGACAGACAAGGTTGCTTCTTCGTGGACCCTTTGTGGGTGGAGCCCTCTGTGGACTCGCGCAGCTGTTACCCTTCGTGGTTTGAAGTCTCCATCAACGTGGATGTACGATAGCACCACCTATCGGAACCACGTCTCAAAAATCTCCGTGTCTCCAAATTGCGTTTGCACACTCCAATCCCATCCCTTTACATTCTTGCAAGTTGCATGCTTTACTTTCCACTGCTCATATACTCTTTGCATGCTTGCTTGTTATGTATTGTGATTGTTAAACTTGTGCCAAAACTCCAGTTCAACTTAAAGAAATCAAAAACTGCACCTTTCTAACTTAGTGTCTAATCACCCCCCCCCCTTCTAGACACCTCTTCTCGATCCTTTCATAGTGTCATGGAACACTTCTACGACAACACAAGTATGACTATCTTGATTCTGTCATAAAATCGTCATGGATGTACATGCATGACAGAAAACATGACCTACTGTGACAAACATGTATCAACACGGAAGTGTATTTTTTTGTAGTGTAATTTGACTACCCTTGAGCATCATAAATAGCTTAGTCTTCTTTTAGGGTATGAAGAAATGAAACGTATAACTATGGGTATTCCAAAATTTAATCTCAATAGATTTCTTGATTTTGATCTAGAGGAAATTTATATGTTTTGTGCGGAAATTGCATTGAGAATCCTTATATTGCCAACTATCTAAAGAAAAGAAAACAAATAGAATATGAAGAGAGTACTAATGAAAGGGAAAATATTTCCCGATACCCTCCTAGTGTTTCTTATGATGAATCAGGTAATGAGGAGGAGCTTCCTATCCAATCAATCTCTTCAACGAGAAGCTCGAAAAAATTGATTAAACCCACACGTGAGGTGGTGAAGAAGAAAAAGAAAAGAAGAAAAAGTAGAGGTAAAAAGGTAACTCTCCCAAGTAATATTGCTCCTATCACCATTGTGCCTCATGAAAGTGAATCAAATATGTTGATGGAGGATGATGATATTGAGTGTGATTTTGTGATGCCTACTACTTGTTGTGATGATTATGATTGGGAAGACAATGATGTATCTTATGACCTTGAAGATATTTTTGGCACTTGTTTGGAAGAATATGATAATAGTGTTTGCTATATCATTGGTTCCATTCATGCTATTGATAAGAATGATTATGTTGATATGCAAAACCACAAGCTTGGGGATGCTATGTTTGATGAGTATGAAATGTTTGAAGATGTATTTGCTGAAAATAATGCTTGTCCCAACCTTGGGGATGCTTTGCATAATGAATATGATCCTTTGATTCCTTCTACTTTCAATAAGAAAATTTATTATGATGACAGCATGCCTCCTATTTATGATGATTACAATGATGAAAGTGGGTTTGGAAGAGTGTCAACTCTAGGTAGTAGTGATCCCACTATTTTGGAGGGTGTTGAATCTTATTACAGTATTGATGAAATTCGATTTGGAGAGGTCATGACTTTATTTAGTCACACATCCACTATTTTGGAAGAGGTTTCAATTGACTATGATGAGAACAAAGTTGCTACTTATGATGATTATTATGATGACATGTATGCCATGAAGAGTAATAAATTTTCTATGCTTTTGGATCATGAAAAGAATGCTTTATGTGATGTTTATATGGATGAATCTATTCATGATGCTACTGAAAATTATTATGAGAGACGAACTTATGATTCATGATGCTCTTGTTATATTTCAGTTCTTATCTTTTATGTGAGCATCATCATGCCTAGCTAAAAGGCATTAAAGAAAAGCGCTTGTTGGGAGACAACCCAACATTTACCTACTATTTTTGTGTGTTCACATGATTATGCTACTGTAGTAATCATGTTTTATTGCTTTTGTTTCAATAAAGTGCCAAGTAAAGCCTTTGGGATCATGTTGGGTGATAGTTGTTTTGATCTTGCTGAAAAACAGAAACTTTTGCGCTCACGAAAATAACTCTCATTTTTAACAGAAGAGTGATTTTGAGTTGATTATTTTTTCATAATATTAATATACAAATTTCTCACGTGATCCTAATTTTTTCATAATTTTTCGAGTAGCAGAAGTATGGTTTGAGTACAGATTACTACAGACTGTTCTATTTTTGATAGGTTCTATTTTCAATGCATAGTTTGCTTGTTTCCTTGTTTCTATAGATTATATTGCTCAATATAAATTGTGGAAATGATATGATACAGTAGGAATTGTGTGGAAACACTTATGAATCTTGTCTTTGACAGTACCAAAGTGAAATGGTTTGCTCTTTATCATACTAACCTATCTCACGAAGTTCCGTTAAGTTTTGTGTGATTGAAGTTTTCAAGTTTTGGATGAGATGTCGATATGAGGAGAATAATGAGTGACAAGATCCTAATCTTGGGTATGCCCAAGGCACCCCAAGGTAATATTCAAGGAAGATCCAAACAACTAAGCTTGGGGATGCCCCGGAAGGCATCCCCTCTTTCGTCTCCAACATTATCGGTAACCTCACTTGGAGCTATGTTTTCATTCATCACGTGATATGTGTTTTTCTTGGGCGTCAATTTATTTTGTTAGGATTTGCTTTATGTTATTTATAATAATGTTTTTCATCTTTTATTTCAATAAAAGTGGCAATGATAGCCTTTGCCATGCTTATTTTGCAAGTATACATGTTGCTGCTTCAAAACAGAAAGTTTATCATTGTTGCAAAAATTTCATAGAAAATTCACAATGTGATAAAGTTCTGAAACTTTTTGAAAAATAAGCTCTGATAAATTTTCTAAAGTGTGGTAATTTTTTCAGATTTTTTGGGTTAGGGAAGTATGATGAATATTGCATTCTTTACAGACTGTACTGTTTTGGCAGATTGCTGTTATGTTTGCATTGTTTGCATATGTTTGACTATTTAATGATTCTATTTGAGGATAGGAGTTTTAAATATGCAAAGGCATTAAGTATAAAATGTTGAATAATAATTTTAGTAATTTTCTACAGTAGAGAATATAAGGTTTTGCGCTGATTTATACTAACTTATCTCACGAGTTCTTGTTGAGTTTTGTGTGGATGAAGTTTTTGAGATTTAGGGAAACCGTGATATGAGAGGAATTAAGGAGACACAAAAGCTCAAGCTTGGGGGCATCCCAAGCTAATATTCCAAGAAGTCTCAAGCATCTAAGCTTGGGGATGCCCCGATAGGCATCCCACCTTTTTTCTTCAACAATTATAGGTTAGTATCGGTTGAGCCTAAGTTTTTGCTTCTTCGCATGATGTGTGCTATTCTTGGAATGTCGTTTTGTTTTGTTTTTCTTGCTGTTTTAATAAAATACTTAGATCTGAAAGTTTTTAAATAAGAGAGAATCCTCAAAGAGCTACCCAATTACATAACTACTCCCTTGATGTTCACTTATATCTTTTTTGGAGTAGTTTGTCAATTACTCTTGTGCTTCACTTATATCCTATGAATAAATTGTTGAATGAACTGAATATCATGAAATTGAAAATTGTATGTTCATATCATGCTTAGTGGTAGCTTCACATTGGGTTTAGAAAATGAAATCTTTTGAAGCTTGACAATCACAATATTGGTCATACAAGCAATTCATGAATGATTAGTAGAAGGAAGAGAACTTTCACATGCAAATACACTATCTTGGAAATCTTTTGTGATTGTGAGCCCCCATCAAAATATTATATGTTAAAATCGTTGACGTTGGACAAGGAAGACAACGTAATGATTTATGTTTTTTCATATTCACATAGAAGTTATATTGTCATAGATCCTTCAACATGTGGTGCTTGCCCCCTATCTTTGCTAGCCAAAAATTCCGCACCAAGTAGAGATACTACTTGTGCATCCAAAAACCCTTAAACCCAAATCTTGTTTTGAGAGTCCACCATATCTACCTATGGATTGAGCAAGATCCTTCAAGTAAGTTGTCATCGGTGCAATAAGGCAATAAAAAATGCTTCTAAAAGTGTTAGATCATTTAGTGTAAGAGAAAATTGAGTGTTGTACGAACTTGTGATGGCAAAGAATAAAAGCGACAAACTGTATAATAAAGGTTGCTATCATAAGGGTCAATATAACGTGACGTTCTTTTGCACTAAGGGGTTGAGCATACAAACAAATAAGCGCATGGCAACCTCTGCTTCCCTCTGCGAAGGGCCTATCTTTTACTTTCAGTATTTACTTTTATGCAAAAGGTTAAAGTTTTTCTCTCTATTCCTTTTTTATTTTTCTCTTTTGTCAAGCATCATGTGGTGAGGGAAGATCTAGGCACATATATCCAGTTGGATATGGGTAGCATGAGTTATTATTGTTGACATCACCCTTGAGGTGAATACGTTGGGAGGAAAAATGATAAGCCCCTATCTTTCTATGTGTCTGGTTGAAATGTTTTTCTCATGTGTACGCGGTGAGTGTTAACAATCATAGAAGACTATATGATTGTTGAGTATGTGGAGCTATTACTTAGACTTTGTTGAATAAGTTGAATTGCAATTGCTTGGTGACTGAGAACATAGGTTGTTGAGTTTCAAGAGAATTCGTCATTTGAACCTTAACATGTGAATTGGTTGCTACTTTAACATGAGAAGTTTTATAAGAAATAATTGTTATTATGATTCTAGGAAAAGTGATTGAAATTGTCATTGATCAAACTTGTGCACTTTGCTAGCATTCACACTTCATAAATTATTTATTTTACCATTTACCTACCCGAGGACGAGTAGGAATTAAGCTTGGCGATGTTGATGCTTCTCCAATGTATCTATAATTTATGAAGTATTCGTGCCATGTTTACAACAATTTTATATGGTTCTGGTATGATTTGCATGGAACTAAACCGGACTGACGTTGTTTTCAGCAGAACTACCGTGGTGTTGTTTTTTGTGCAGAAATGAAAGTTCTCCAAACACCGCGAAACTTTTTGTGGATTTTTTTATGGACCAGAAGAGAGCCATTGGGCCAGAGCAGCACCTGGGGGGTGCCCTGAGGGGGCACAACCCACCAGGGCGCGCCTGAGCCCCCAGGCGCGCCCTGGTGGGTTGTGCCCACCTCGGTGGCCTCCCGTACCCCTTCTTCGCCCTATAAATTCCCAAATATTTGAAAACCCTGGGGGCGAACCTAGATCAGAAGTTCCACCGCCGCAAGCCTCTGTAGCCATCGAAAACCAATTGGGAGCCCGTTCCGGCACCCTGTTGGAGGGGGAGATCGTCACCGGTGGACATCTTCATCATCCCGGCGGCCAGCACGATGAGGAAGGAGTAGTCCACCCTCGGGACTGAGGGTTTGTACCAGTAGCTATGTGTTTAATCTCTCTCTCTCTCTTGCGCAATCTTGAGATGTCACGATCTTGATGTATCATGGGCTTTGTTAACATAGATGGATAATATGATGTTTCTCCCCTCTCTACTCTTGTTGTGATGAATTGAGTATTTACCCTTTGAAGTTTTGTCTTGTCAGATTGAATGTTCAGATCTGAGAACACATGATATATGTCTTGCATATGAATACCCATGGTGACAATGGGGTATTATTTTGATTCACTTGATATATGTTATGGCACTCAACTTGCGGATTCCCGAGGTGACTTTGGGGTAATCTATGCATAGGGGTTGATGCACGTTTTTATTATCTTTTCTCCGATAGAAACTTTGGGGTCTCCTTGTAGTTCTTTGTGTGGATTGAGTATTATGAATCTGAAATTGTTTGATACATATCGTATAATTAACTCACGGGTACTCGCGGTGACATTGGGGTATCTAAGTGACATTAGAGTTGGTTGATATGCATCATATGGTGTTATTTTAGTATGAACTCTTGATTAGATCAATCGGAAAGAATAGCTTGCTGTTATTTTAGCACGAACTCTAGAATAGATTGATCGGAAAGAATAGCTTTGAGGTGGTTTCGTACCCTACAAACAATTTCTATCTTTTGTTCTCCGCTAATAGGAACTCGGGAGTGATTCTTTATTGCACTTTGAGGGATAATCATATGATCCAACTATGTTAGCATTGTTGAGAGATTGCACTAGTGAAAGTATGCACCCTAGGCCTCATTTTCCATTATTGCAATACCGTTTGTGCTCCATTTTATCATTTACTACCTTGTTGTTTTCTATTGTTCGCACTACGAAAACTCATATCTACTATCCATACTACACTTTTATCACCATCTCTTCGCCGAACTAGTGCACCTATACAATTTGCTATTGTATTGGGTGTGTTGGGGACACAAGATATTTCTTGTGTTTGATTGCAGATTTGCTTGAGAGAGACTACCTTCATCCTACGCCTCCCACGGATTGATAAACCTTAGGTCATCCACTTGAGGGAAAATTGCTACTGTCCTATAAAACTCTGCGCTTGGAGGCCCAACACGTGTCTACAAGAATAAAGTTGCTTAGTAGACATCATTCTTGCTAGAAGCCCGTAGCAGCCACGTAAAACTTGCAACAACAAAGTAGAGGACGTCTAACTTGTTTTTACAGGGCATATTGTGATGTGATATGATCAAGACATGATGTGATATACGTTATTCTATGAGATGATCATGTTTTGTAATTTATCGGCAACCGGCAGGAGCCTTATGGTTGTCTCTTTATTGCATGAAATGCAATCGCCATGTAATTGCTTTACTTTCTCGCTATGCATTAGCAATAGTTAGCGAGACGACCACGATGCAATGATGGAGATCAAGGTGTCGAGTCGGTGATGATGGAGACCATGATGATGCTTTGGAGATGGAGATCAAAATCACAAGAGGATGATAGCCATATCATGTCACATATTTTGATTGCATGTGATGTTTATCTTTTATGCATCTTATTTTGCTTAGAATGGCAGTAGCATTATAAGATGATCCCTTCACTAAATTTCAAGATAAAAGTGTTCTCCCCGAGTATGCACCATTGCCAAAGTTCGTCGTTTCGAAGCACCTCGTGATGATCGGGTGTGATAGACTCTACGTTCACATACAACGGGTGAGACAGTTTTGCACATGCAGAATACTTGGGTTAAAGTTGACGAGCCTAGCATGTACAGACATGGTCTCGGAACATTGGAGACCGAAAGGTCAAACGTGAATATGATCAACATAGAGATGTTCACCATTGATGACTACCCCATCTCACGTGATGATCGGACATGGGTTAGCTGAGTTAGATCACATATCACTTAGATAACTTGAGGGATGTTTATTTAAGTGGGAGTTCATAAGTAATTTGATTAATTGAACTTAATTTATCATGAACTTAGTCTTATAGTTTTGCATATCTATGTTGTAGATCAATGGCCCGAGCTACCGTTCCCTTGAATTTTAATGCGTTGCTAGAGAAAGCAAAGTTGAAAGATGATGGTAGCAACTACACGGACTAGGTCCATAACTTGAGGATTAGCCTCATTGTTGCACAGAAGAATTGCGTCCTTGATGCACCGCTAGGTGACAAGCCTGGTGCAGGAGCTGATGCAGATGTTATGAATGTCTGGAAAGCTTGATCTGATGACTACTGGGTCCATAACGTCTGACAGATGTTTTGAACGTCATGGAGCATATGAGATGTTCAAAGAGTTGAAGTTAATATTTCAAGAAAATGCCCGGGTTGAGAGATATGAAGTCTCCAACACATTCTATAGCTGCAAGATGGAGGAGAACAGTTCTGTCAGTGAACACATACTCAAAATGTCTGGGTATCATAACAACTTGACTCGGTTGGGAGTTGATCTTCTAGTTGATAGTGTTATTGACAGAGTTCTTCAATCACTACCACCAAGGGATGAATAAAATGATTCCTAAGCTCTTCGCAATGCTTAAGGCCACGGAGTTAGAAATCAAGAAGGAGCATCAAGTTTTGATGGTTAACAAGACCACTAGTTTCAAGAAAAAGGGCAAGGGAAAGAAACAGAACTTCAAGAAGAATGGCAAGAAAGTTTCCACTCCCGGGAAGAAGCCCAAAGCTTGCACCCAAGCCTGAAACTGAGTGCTTCTGCTGCAAAGGGAATGGTCAATGGAAGCAGAACTGCCCCAAATACTTGGCGGATAAGAAGGATGGCAAAATGAACAAAGGTATATTTGATATACATATTATTGATGTGTACCTTAATAATGCTCATAGCAGCGCCTGGGTATTTGATACTGGTTCGGTTGCTCATATTTGTAACTTGAAACAGGAGCTGCAGAATAAACGAAGATTGGCTAAGGACGAGGTGACGATGCGCGTCGGGAATGGTTCCATGGTCGATGTGATCGCCATCGGCACGCTACCTCTACATCTACCTTCGGGATTTGTTTTAGACCTCAATAATTGTTATTTGGTGCCCGTGTTGAGCATGAACATTATATCTGGATCTTGTTTATTGCGAGACTGTTATTCATTTAAGTCAGAGAATAATGGTTGTTCTATTTATATGAATAATATCCTTTATGGTCATGCACCCTTGAAGAGTGGTCTATTCTTGTTGAATCTCGGTTGTAATGATACACATATTCATAATATTGATTCCAAAAGATGCAAAGTTGATAATGATAGTGCAACATACTTGTGGCACTGTCGTTTAGGTCATATTGGTGTAAAGAGCATGAAGAAACTCCATGTAGATGGACTTTTGGAATCACTTGATTATGAATCATTTGATACTTGCGAACCATGCCTCATGGGCAAGATGACTAAAACTCCATTCTCCGAAACAATGGAGCGAGCTAATGACTTATTGGAAATAATACATACCGATGTATGCGGTCCGATGAGTGTTGAAGCACGCAGCGGGTGTCGTTTTTTCTGACCTTCACAAATGATTTGAGTAGGTATGGGTATATCTACTTGATGAAACACCAGTCAGAAACATTTGAAAAGTTTAAAGAATTTCAGAGCGAAGTGGAGGATCATCGTAACAAGAAAATAAAATTTCTACGATCTGATCATGGAGGCGAATATTTGAGTTACGAGTTTGGCCTTCATTTAAAACAATGTAGAATTGTTTCACAACGCACGCCACCTGGAACACCACAGCGTAATGGTGTGTCCGAATGTCGTAACCATACTTTATTAGATACGGTACGTTCTATGATGTCTCTTACCAATTTACCACTATCATTTGGGGTTTTGCATTAGAGACAGCCGCATTCACGTTAAATAGGGCACCATCTAAATCCATTGAGATGACACCGTATGAACTGTGGTTTGGCAAGAAACCTAAGCTATCATTTCTTAAAGTTTGGGGTTGCCACACTTATGTCAAAAGGCTTCAGCCTGATAAGCTCGAACCCAAACCGGAGAAGTGCATCTTCATAGAATACCCTAAGGAAACAATTGGGTACACCTTCTACCATAGATCCGAAGGCAAGATCTTTGTTGCTAAGAATGGGTCCTTTCTAGAGAAGGAGTTTCTCTCGAAAGAAGTGAGTGGGAGGAAAGTAGAACTTGATGAGGTAGTTGTACCTTCTCTCGAATTAGAAATTAGCACATCAGAGAAGTCCGTTCCCATGATGCCTACACCAACTAGAGAGGAAGCAAATGATAATAATCATGAAACTTCAGATCAAGTTGCTACTGAACCTCGTAGGTCAACCAGAGCATGATCCACACCAGAGTGGTACGACAATCCTGTCCTGGAAGTCATGTTACTAGAACAAGGCGAACCTACAAACTATGAAGAAGCTATGATGAGCCCAGATTCCGACAAATGGCTTGAGGTCATGAAATCTGAGATAGGATCCATGTATGAGTACAAAGTGTGGACTTTGGTAGACTTGCCTGATGATCGGCAAGCCACAGAAAATAAATGGATCTTCAAGAAGAAGACTTTCTCACCCGTAGCGATGCTTAAGTCAGTCCAGATCATGTTAACAATTACCACATTCTATGATTATGAAATCTGGCAAATGGATGTCCGAACTGCATTCCTTAATGGATATCTTAAAGAAGAGTTGTATATGATGTAACCAGAAGGTTTTGTCGATCCTGAAGGTGCTAACAAAGTGTGCAAGCTCCAGCGATCCATCTATGGACTAGTGCAAGCATCTCGGAGTTGGAATATACGCTTTGATGAGGTGATCAAAGCATACGATTTTATACAGACTTACGGTGAAGCCTGTATTTACAAGAAAGTGAGTGGGAGCTATGTAGCATTTCTGATATTTTATGTGGATGACAAATTGTTGATTGGAAATGATATAGAATTTTTGGATAGCATAAAAGGATACTTGAATGAGTATTTTTTCACTGAAAGACCTCGGTGAAGTTGCTTATATATTGGGCAGCAAGATCTATAGAGATCGATCGAGACGCTTAATATAGACTTTCACAAAGCACATACCTTGATAAAGTTTTGAAGAAGTTCAAATGGATCAGTCAAAGAAAGGGTTCTTGCCTGTGTTACAAGGTGTGAAATTGAGTCAGACTCAAAGCCCGACCAATGGAGAAGATAGAGAGAGAATGAAAGTCATTCCCTATGCCTCAGCCATAGGTTCTATCATGTATATTATGTTGTGTACTAGACCTGATGTATATTATGTTTGGCAGGGAGGTACCAAAGTAATCCAGGAGTGGATCACTGGACAGCGGTCAAGAACATCCTGAAGTACCTGAAAAGGACCAAGGGTATGTTTCTTATTTATGGAGGTGACAAAGAGCTCGTCGTAAATGGTTACGTCGATGCTAGCTTCGACACTGATCCAGATGACTCTAACTCACAAATCGGATACGTACTTATATTGAATGGTGGAGCTGTCAGTTGGTGCAGTTCCAAGCAGAGCGTTGTGGCTGGATCTACATGTGAAGTGAAATACATAGCTGCTTCGGAAGCAGCACATGAAGGAGTCTGGATGAAGGAGTTCATATCCGATCAAGGTGTAATACCTAGTGCATCGGGTCCAATGAAAATCTTTTGTGACAACACTGGAGCAATTGCCTTGGCGAAGGAATCCAGGTTTCACAAGAGAACCAAACATATGAGACGCTTCAACTCCATTCGTGTAAAGGTCAAGGATGAAGACATAGAGATTTGCAAAATACATAAGGATCTGAATGTGGCAGACCCATTAACTAAGCCCATTCCGCGAGCAAAACATGATCGGCACTAAGACTCATGGGTGTTAGAATCATTACAATGTAATCTAAATTATTGACTCTAGTGCAATTGGGAGACTGAAGGAAATATGCCCTAGAGGCAATAATAAAGTTGTTATTTTATATATTTTTATTCATGATAAAGGTTTATTATTCATGCTAGAATTGTATTGATCGAAACTTAAATACATGTGTCAATACATAAACAAATATCGTGTCCCTAGTAAGCCTCTACTAGACTAGCTCGTTGATCAAAGATGGTCAAGGTTTCTTAACCATAGACATGTGTTGTCATTTGATAACGGGATCACATCATTAGGATAATGTAATGTGATGGACAAGACCCATCCGTTAGCTTAGCATAATGATCGTTCAGTTTATTGCTATTGCTTTCTTCATGTCAAATACATATTCCTTCGACTATGAGATT
Source organism: Triticum aestivum (assembly GCF_018294505.1). Lineage (NCBI taxonomy): Eukaryota > Viridiplantae > Streptophyta > Magnoliopsida > Poales > Poaceae > Triticum > Triticum aestivum. The sequence goes on along the minus strand of NC_057807.1, from coordinate 442,572,692 downwards.
ATGCAACTCTCAGATACCGGAGGAATTCCCTGTGTGCTATCAAACGTCACAACATAACTGGATGCTCATAAAGATGCTCTACAGGTATCTCCGAAGGTGTTTGTTGAGTTGGCATAGATCGAGATTAGGATTTGTCACTCCGAATATCAGAGATGTATCTCTGGGCCCTCTCGGTAATACACATCATAAGAAGCCTTGCAAGCAAATGACTAATGAGTTAGTTACGAGATGATGTATTACGGAACGAGTAAAGAGACTTGCCAGTGGCGAGATTGAACTAGGTATAGAGATACCGACGGTCGAATCTCGGGCAAGTAACATACCGATGTACAAAGGGAATTACGTATGTTGTCATTACGGTACGACCGATAAAGATCTTCATAGAATATGTAGGAGCCAATATGGGCATCTAGGTTCCGCTATTGGTTATTGACCGGAGAGGTGCCTCGGTCATGTCTACATAGTTCTTGAACTCGTAGGGTCCGCATGCTTAACGTTCATTGACGATATAGTGTTATATGAGTTATATGATTTGGTGATCGAATGTTGTTCTGAGTCCCCGATGAGATCACGAACATGACGAGGAGTCTCAAAATGGCCGAGAGGTAAAGATTGATATATAGGACGATAGTATTCGGACACCGGAAGTGTTTCGGAGTGAAGCGGGTGCTCATCGGGTCACCGGAAGAGGTTCCGGGCATCCCCGGCAAGTGTATTGGCCTTATGTGCCAAGGGGGGGGCAGACCAGCCCATAAGGGGGCTCGTGCGCCCCTTCCCTTGGCTGGCCGGCCCTAGGGGAAGGAAAGGGGAGGGGTGGCCCCTCCCGCCTTTCCCTCCTCAGGAGAGAAAGGAAGGGGGGCACCTCCTCCTTCCTTCCTCCCGCACTCCAAATAAGGAAGGGGGCGCCACTTGGGGGAAGACCCCAAGTAGGATTCGACCTACTTGGGGGCGCCTCCTAGCTGCTCCCTCCACCCCCACCTATATATATGTGGAAGGGGGTGCCTAGCACAACACACAATATTGTCTTAGCCGTGTGCGGCGCCCCCTCCATCGTTTACATCCCCAGTCATATTTTCATAGTGCTTAGGCGAAGCCCCGCGGAGATAACTTCACCATCACCGTCACCATGCAGTCCTGCTGCTGGAACTCATCCACTACCTCGCCGTCTTGCTGGATCAATAAGGCGTGTACGTCATCGAGCTAAACGTGTGCTGAACGCGGAGGTGTCGTACATTCGGTACTTGATCGGTTGGATCGTGAAGAAAGTACAACTACATCAACCGCGTTATCAAACGCTTCCGCTTATGATCTACGAGGGTTCTGAAGACACTATCTCCCTCGTTGGTATGCATCTTCATGGATAGATCTTGCGTGTGCGTAGATTTTTATTTTGTTTTCCATGCAACGTTTCCCAACATCTCCATGCCGTAGAAAGAATAAGTCCTTGATTAATTGCCTCCAAGTTCCTGATGCCTAAGCCACCAATTTTTTTCTCAATGCAAATGTCCGCCCACATAGGCATATATGTTGCACGTCGGCCAAATAAGAAAGCAACCGGTAGACTTGCTGATCAGAAGCACAATCATTGTTTCCTAACTAAACAATACAACATGGATTTATGTTGCTAAACATGAAGCTCACTAACTTACATTAATATTGCAAGGCCTAGTGTTGTGTTGCATAAATAAATGCACCATACTTAGTGGATAATCTGAATATTGGTACATGTCGAACCACCGAATATTCAATTCCAAAGTGCAAGTGTGTGCTACCTTGGCTCTTTGTTGTTCCTGCACATGCCTCGCTGTTGTACACCTCACTCTCTAGTAATTAAGATCATCTACAGCCGGACTTTGCAAATCCGACCCTTCAAACGCTCGCGGACTCGACCGGGTGCGTCCACGGACAATGATCGGTCATGTCTCATATTAGTTACTCTGCATCCGCCTCTCTCATATTTTATCCCCTAGATCCATACAAAGAATGCAAAAGAAATCCTATGTACTGTATGTACTACCCTATCTAGTCTTTTTTGTTGTTGAGGGAAACCCTATCAAGTCTTCGTTGTTGAAGATGTCCACAACGACGGTGCCGGGCGCCGGCTGGACGGGCGGGTAGGGGGGCTCCGGCTCATCCTCCTCCTGCTTGACCTCATCCATGTAGGCGAACATCTACACCTCCTTCGCGGCCTCTTGCATCTCCATCTCCTGCCGGCGACGGCGTCTGGCCTCCACAGCTGACTCCGACCGGAGGGAATCAAGGATGGCCTGCTGCTTCGCCTACAGATCCACGTCGCCAGCATCCCCCACATCCTCCTCCTCCTCAACCTCCTCCTCCCCCGGATCCAGTACATCCGAAGATAGCCCCGAGGCGATCCAGGCTTCACTCCTAGCCCGGATCTGCTCAAGGAGCTCAAGCCGTTGCTCCGGCGTCAGAAATGGCTCGCTCCTCACCCGGCGGCGTGGGGGCACGGCTATTAGGCGGACGGGTGGAGTGGAAAGTGGCGGCGGCGGCGGACATGCGAAGAAAAATGCGGATGGATGATAGGGTTTCGGTGCCGCCGGTCGACTTAAATAGCCGGGCTACACAGTAGCGGCCCACCGGAGTGGCGTTACGCGACGCCACCGGTTCGGCGGAGGAGACAAGCTTTGGATCGCCGGATTTCCTAGCGTTTTCACGTGGGACCCCGCCGTCAGTCTGACGTGGCGGGCGTGCCCGAGCACCCCCATTATCCGCCCCATATTTGAGCTAGGTATAAAGGGTGTCGGTTAGCCCGGGCGTTTGAGCCCGTTTCATGCGTCCGTTTTGGTCAAAAAATCGTGACCGATTAGTGACCGGGCGGCTCGCCCGGGCGTTTAAGGAGGGTTTGGGCGCCCAGTTATAGATACTATAACAGTTGTAAAAGCTATGGTTGTACATGAATATGCTTTAGTTATACAGTGGAGATCGAACAATAAGATGAAAATCCCTAGTGCAATACAATTTGGTCCATCGTGGCAGCAAAATTTAGGCATACTCTTTTCCCTCAGTAAATCCTGGAATTTATATTTTTCATCTTGGATTACCTGATTTATTTGGAGGGATCCAATGGAGTTAATACATAGAGAAAGAGCTATTAATGAAACGGTGGTAAATGCATCCCAATATACATGAATATAGTTTAGTTATATGGTGGAAACTGAACATCCCACTATTGCAAACCACTCCATTAGCTGAGAGGAAGATGGAAACCATAGCACAATGCATCCTAAAAATAAAATTTGGCCTATCATGGCAGCAAAAAAAACAAGGCGGACAGATTCCAATACGAGCCGCCTCGGCCTTCTCCAAAACAAAAGCTAGGGCTCCCGCTTCTCTCTGCCGCCGCCGCAAGTCTGCCTCGTCTCTGGTGGCTCTAGGGCCATGGGGGCGCAGTGGATCCTGGCAAGGGCCAGCGGGAGAGCTCCGTTTCTAGTCGTTTCTCTCAGTTTTGTTAGGGTTTGTGTTCTGCTCAGGAAGGCGAGACGGTGGCGGCTTCCAAAAGATGAAATAAAGGTCTCCCCGCCTAGCCTCCCGTTCTTACGGTGTGTCTAGCATCATTGGTGGGCGTGTGGAGGTGTGTCTCCGGCGGATCTATCTTTGATGGATTTGCTCGGATCTTGTCGTTGTTCGTCTAACTTCGTGTGTCTTTGGTTTGGATCCTTCCAATCTACGTTATTCTTCGTTGGCGGCGGTTGCTGTTCTGGTGCACTGGTCCTATGGGGCCTTAGCACAACGACTTTCCGACTGTCTAGTACAACAAGTTGTGCCCGACCCCGGTGATGGAGGGGCGGTGACGGCGGCACGTCTTCGGCTCGCTTCGGTGATTATAGTTGTCGCTAGGTGGTCTACAGATCTGAATGTAATTTTTATTATTTTCGATGTTCGTTGTACTGTAATGATTGAAGATGAATAGATCAATAGTTTTCCCGCAAAAAAAAAATACAAGGCGGCTGAGATTAGCTATATATGCCTACATAAGAAAAAAGACGATCCAATGTAAATTTAGTGCTAGCATCTGGCTTACTAGTTAGAAATAAGAGGATGGATAAACACAAACATCAAATTGGAGATCTGGATCATGAAAATCATACATCAATGCTCATAATCAAACAAAAATATTAATTAACAGAACATTATGATATCACTTGTAGAAGATTATGCCGGAAACAAGAACTGCAGAAAAATATCTTTTCAAGCATATCAAAAGTAAATGACACCTCTCACAAAGCAAGGATGAAAAAATGGGCGGTATGTTGGACAACACAATCGATAGATAGCAATCCCAGCTTGGTACGTACATAAAAACACCATCTTACTCTCGCAGAAATGTGGTAGGATGGTAAAAAGGAAATTCACCTATTTGAAACTAGTTAATTAAGAGCATCTACAGCCGGACCCGCTTTATACGTCCGGGCGGGCCGCTAGGTCACTGACCGGACACATTTTTTGACCCAGACGGACGTCACAAACGGGCTTCAAAGGCGTGGGCTGACCGGCACCCCTGGACATGCCCGGCACGCCGAACCCGGCCCATGCTGGCCCACCCGATCCCACTTATATTCGTTCCCATCCGCTCGCCGGACCAAACCCTAGCCACTTCACTCCACCCCCCTACGTCACCCGAGCTCACCTCCGACGGTTTCTGGCTTTCATTGACTGGGGTGTCATCCCTTGTGGTTTGGAGGAGGCAACGCATTGCACTCCGCCGCTCGCGGGAGGACAACACCCGGCCGACGGACGGGTCCGTCCACCGCGACGCCATAGCGTCGGCTCATCGGGTGCTCCGGTCCTCTGGTGCTGGATCCTCGCGGTCCCGGCAGCCGGAACACCTCTCTTTCTCCATCACCGATCGGGCAGACTATGAGACCCACCGGGAATGGGCGGTCCGCCGTGGGAAGGAGAGGATAAGGGTCGCCGAGGTTCGTATCACGGTGGAAATGGCGGCGGGCGGCCACAATGGAGGAAGCCATCCGCGCCCGCATTGTCAAGAAACAACAACGAAGGAACACGCGCGCCCTCGCCCAAGAGAAGAATCGGGCGGTCCGTGCCATGGCCGGACTGCCACCGAAGGAGGACAACGACGGTGAAGACAACTTCGGCGACGAGCAGATCCGGCTCGATCCGTACTGCTTCTTCGACCGATACTTCCGTGAGAAGGACGGCAAGGGAGTCGGGAAGGGCAAGGGCAGCTGTGGAGGAATCCATCATAGCCAAACATGCCAAACTTTGGTAGTCCGATGGCATGTTTAGTGTACTGTGATGGAGTAGTCGGACGATGCGTATGCGTCAACGTAGTTGCATGAGTTTGTATGGATTTGAGATATGGTAATTAAGGTGTCCGGATATGAATTATATTATTTAAAAGGTGCCCGGTCAGTGCCCGCGGACGCGTCCGGGCAGGATCAATTTTTTTTTGAACATCAGTACAAACGCAAGCGCTCATACATACGCGCATACACTCACCTCTATGAACGCACACACGCACATCATATCCCTATGAGCACCTTCAAGAGACTGAGCCGGCATGTCATCTTGAAATTTATTAAGTCGCCGTAGGCACCTCGTCGTCGACAGGAACGTCTTCTCCCCCTAAAAGCGTATCGCCGGAAATTCTGAAATAAATCCAGGAATAATGCGAGCACCAGGACTTGAACTCTGATGGTCTGGGGATACCACTGTCCCTCTAACCATCCAACCACATGTTGATTCGCTTGAAGAATCGGATTTGCTAAGTCCGGCTATAGATGCTCTAAGTAATGAAGTACGGGGTCAATACAAATGCTTCCGCCGATTAAGTCCAACATTGCGCCTGTCAGAAATCAAGCTGATCCTCAACAACACAAACAAAATATTTTTATTGTTGCCATCTTCTATATACTAGCGAGTAGTGCGCGGCGGCACGCCGCGCCTCACTGATTTTCTTAGGAATTGTTTTTCTTGATAAGCTAACAAAATTGTTGTATGTTTTGTGCGGATATGTCTCTGTCTTTCTAAGAATGTGTCAAATAATCGTGTATGGTTAATTATCCATAAAGTTTATACATAATGCAATCAGGGATGAAGAGACACATCTACTTGCTACTAAAGTGATGCCAGAATACTGGGATAAAGCCTATTTACAAAACAAAAATGATCTTTGAAGGTTTGGAACAAGTATATAGAATTGTGTAAGTGCCACATACTACAAGACAAATCCAGCAGTGTCAAGAGAATGAATAAGCCGACTTGGTCGGTACATGTAACTGTACTCATCATCTTGTTACCCTGTCGTTGCACTATTTTGAGAATAGTAATGTAAAAGAAATAATAATGTACAAGAGAGGAGGTACAGAGTCATTGCATTGCTTTAATGGGCTGAAACCTGAAATTAGTGTATTTAGTGGCCCTCTAAAGGTGGCATCTATATAAACTGGTAAATAGCAAGTGCTAGTTGCTCACTTGCTCCACAGAGCTCCATTGTTGTATCCACAATTTTGTATGTTCGGCACCAATCAAGATATACTCATTTACTTTTGCCTAGTCAGATTGTTTTGGGGTACATACATTTGACTGTGTTTTATACAAGTTTTGCCATCTAGAAAACGAAGGCATCATTCATCAATCATCACTCCATTGCTATGTGTGCTCCTCTAGACGCCGTGTTCATGCTGCTCATTCACAATATTTAGACAAAAACAAAGATAGTAAAACAAATATACATCAAAAGATGTATTTTCCAAGATAGATTAGATTTCAACAAAACAAAAAGGAAATAAAGTATCACCCTTCCTATCTTGGGCAGGCATAATCATAGCACATTCAAAAAGTATTTTTTTCTTTTCTTCAGCTAGCTAAAATATCTAAGTGAATATAAGAGTTGCCCTAAAGTTATATATATATTCAGTAGTAAAACCAATCCCAAACTACATATTCCTGGCACAGAGTTAACTACAATCCCTGAAGTCAAAGCCAGGAAAAAGCTCAGTTAGTCATTAATCCATCCCTGGTAGGCTAGGATATGTGCAGATTGTCTGTGTCTCTTTTATACCTTGTTAGAGCAAATAAACTCTTAAGAGTAGGAAGCCAAGATCAACTGTGTCATTACAAATAAATTGTTGAAGCTTCGGACCTGAAACATAGAGTTAACCCTGACTTCTTCCATCAGTTATGGACTTGAACGGGAATATTATATAAAGTGAATGTTCACCTCTTCCATCTAATCCCAGAAAAGTAACATCAACTATTGTATTAAAAATGGAAGCCACTATCGCATATCAGAGTCGTATATATAAATTATAATATCAAAATAAATACTTGGGCGAGTACTCCGACCCTTATCCATCTTATTATACAAGGTAACACCAACTAAACCCAGCAAATTCTTACAGTTGCCTGACTCTGAGTGCTAACACTAATATACTTTAAGTGCTTGGTTCTTCCATAAGGTACCATCTTATGCAATCAGCTGCACTTAATAATTTTAAATCAAGTGCCATCAAAATATATTGCTGGGTGCACTTTTACATGCTTCCGTCAAACTAAATGTGAAAGCTCACTGGGATCTGAATATTTGGGCTCACACATTGTTTACCAAAACTGAAGGTAGAATGACATGGAAGCATAAGAAGCAGCCCTTCTCTTTTTTGCTGTGAACCTCCCTCTCAGATGTCAATACTCTCTGAAAAATGTGCATGACGCTCTTCTACACAACTTTGCAAAGAAAACTATTCTTGAATAAGAAAATTGCTACCTATCATCGTTTATGAATAATAAAGTAGACCAAGGCAGCAATCATATTAAGCTGGTAAATAAAGGACAACAGCCACACTATCAAAAAGATCTATACTCTATATGTGTGTGTGTGTGCATGCACACTTGTGCTAAATAAATTTAAAACTGCACATGACCTGCTACACGGTAATTATCTTGTGCAAAACACACAGCACCTACATGAATAGAATGAAACAAAATAAGGTAATTCCTTTAGAGTACAACAATATTACCAACTGAATTGACATGCACTACTACTTCCATGTACCATCTGTCATTCTGACAATAGAACAATCAAATGAGATTGCTACTTTTGCCTACACAAATTATGCTCAGCAAGGGATTAAACGTTCTTTCAAATAACCCGGTTGAAGGGTAATGATCATAACCTGTACAAACTTGACAATTAGCAAATACACTGACTGTATAGACAAAAAGACTATGAAACCATTAAACATCTAAAGCATCAGAGTGGAAAACAGACAAGAATAATTGGTACAAAGTTTTCTTTTTGGTGAAAGGAAATCTCAATTGGAAATCTCTGACCCCAAACTGCTCAGCACTTGACCATGTTCACCTCAATTGTCAAGACCATAAATTATAATTTTTAAAGTAGGTAAGCCATCACAAAAATTCATGGTTCAGTCAAAACATTGTACAATTTATCTAATTTACATGATAGTTTGCTTGGATTCAAGTGGAAACAAGTATGTATGTCTATCTGGCGAATTTCAATGGATACTACAATTTTCTAGTCCAAACAGACTCTGCGCGTACTTATTACGTGAATTATAAGTAAAATTGGATTTTCCAAAAAATATCAAATGAAAATACGTTCTTTGAAAAACTGGGCACTAATTTTATTTATCCAGACAACCACTTCGAGTATGTAGCCAGTGGATGGAGTGTGGCCAAATCAGATTTTTTTTTTTCTGGTACTGGTATGCAGCTAGTATCGGTACCAAGCTTCAATTCTGAGAAGTAACAAGAAAATTACAGTTGGACCAATTCTGGTTTTGGGAACAAAAAAATACTACAGATATGTGGCCATTTCTATAGTAAATCATGATATTAAGATGTGTCAAACGCCACCATACAGTGCCTACAAATACAGTCCAGTGACTAATTTTTATAAAGAAGACCTTAGTTCAGTGGCTAATCAGAAGAACAAAGGCTAAATCTCCTACCCTTACTTGGAAGCTTGGGGATGCGGAGATTATGGCAGAGCGTAGTACAAGTGGTTACAGTTCCTGCGGAGGAAGTCGTATGACTCGCGGCTAAGCTTGTGGAAAACCTGGCATGCCCTCGTAGTAGAGGTACATGGTGCTCTTGCTCGGAGGGCGGCTGGTTTTAACCTGGAGTCCTGGACACGCCGTTCTCGCAAAACCCAAAAGACCACTCCTGGCAATAACCCTGCACATAACACATTAAACAAAAAGAATCAGGCATCTGTAGGAAGAGATCTAAGCAAGAAGGCAGTCAGGCAATGCAATTTGCAACGTCAGGATCCCGGCGACCCTACGGGAGAGAGTAAATTCGAACCTAGAGCTGTTGTGCAGTCAGAGTATAAAAGGAATTACATAGAGATGGAAGGTGAATTTCAGCTAAAAGTGAGCAGTTCATCGTGGTGGAGTTCGTCGTCGTGTCTTCATTAAGAAGAACCAAAACGTTTATAGGTAGGAAGACCAGAGTCTCCCCTCGGTGCAGAGGTCACGGAACCAAAGGACGAACGACGACATGCCGGAGAATAGTGGAGTGCAAAAAGAAAGCCAAATCAGGAAGGTTCCGTACCACTGGGCCAGATCGCGCAGAAGAGGAGGAAGGGAACAGGACCTCACTGACGAAATCCACCTCGCCATCGCGCAGAAGAGGAGGAAGGGAACAGGGCCTCACCGACGAAATCCACCTCGCCTGGGTCTGGCCGCTCGTCGGAGGGCTTCGTCGGTGAGCAGCGTGAAACCTCCCTGATGCATCTCCCTCCTCGTGCGGATCTCACTGGTCGTGGCAGCGATGGAGAATGGAAAGAACGGATGCAGCGATGCCGCTCCCTGCATCTGGGGCGTCATTGGCGAACGTGGGGGGATGTGGGCAGATGGAGATGGGGACGGTGGATATAGGTCGAGAAAAGCTTTATATAGATGTGCTTGTTTTGCCTCCCGATATTTCTCCAGGATTCTACAGCGATGACTAACCAAAGCGAACGTCGGAAACAGTTACACGTGTTTGCACGTGTCATCAACCCCAATCGCTTGCCTGTTCTACTGCCTTCCAGAATGCATGCAAATATCTAGTCAGTACATAGGACACGTGATTAAACTGTTTACTAAAATATTCTGAACACGCCAGGATCGTAGGCACTCCTTTCAACAATTACACGCGTCGTTTTACCAAGAGGCTGTAAAAAGAATCAAAAAAACCAGGAAAAAGGAACCCTTACGGGCCTAGTATTCTTAGTAATATATACTGCACCACAATATAAAATAAGATACTAATTAAGATGTCTTATTCATTCGAGCCTCTGAGAAATGGAAATCTACCTCCGTTTTTCATTAAAGAAAAAGAGCTGGGTTTCCATTGTTTTTCCAGGCTTTTTGTTTTTTCATTGGTTTTTTCTGTCCTTTTTCTTCATTTTTTCTTTGGTTTTGTTTGTTTTTTCTTGTTAGTTTTTTGTGTGTTTTCTCTCAAGTTTCCTTTTTATAGACATTTTTTTGTATATAGTACTCCTTCTGTTATAGGATGGAAGAATTATATTTTTCTAATACACTTTTAAAATTTTCCAAATACAAGTTTAATATTCTCCGCAAAAATAATAATAACGCAAGTTTAACTTTTATTGAATACACAGTCAACATTTTTTCTACAAAGATTTAACATTTTTCAAATACTGATTAACATTTTTTGAATATATGGTCTACATTTCTTCTATAAAATTTTTACTTTTTTTCAAATCCATGATTAATATTTAACAAATACAAGTTTAACCATTTTTCAATACATGATAAACATTTTTATACACATTTAATAGTTTTTTCACATGCTTGATTAACATTTTCGGAATACAATTTTTTAATACATGGCGAACATTGTTTCTATACACATTTAACAATTTTTTTGAAATGTTGATTAAAATTTTCCAAATACAAGCTTATCAGACAAAAATGAGGGATTGACCTCCCGCGCACTGGGCCGATCCATACGCTCGCGCGGCAGCGACACGCTTCAGCGACGCCGGTTACAGTACATACTGTAAACCAGCGCACGCCCGTCGCTCCGTTCTGGGATATAACTTTTCTGTTTCACTGTTATTAAACGGTGCGTGCGTCCTGGTTCTAACTGACAAGCCACTACGGTATTCACCCGCTCGTGCACATTATCTTTTTCCTTTGGGAAACCTTCCCAGACGGCGCGCCGGCCGAATCGTTAGACCGGTCGCACCGCTCGCTTTCTCTACATGTAGGCCCACCACCGAACGACCATCTACCTTATCTCTTCAGGGACAACACCATCCACTCATTCTTTGCTCGTGTATCTCCTCTACCGCAACCTCCTCCGCTCGCCTCTTTTCTTCCTCTCTTGTAGATGCTTGCGCTTGCGCCTCCCCCACCGGCGACCGGCTGTGCCGCCGGACATGGCCACCGCGCCTTCCCCACCGTGGCTGCCCCCACCCCGCCCCCTCACGCCCCACCAGCGACCAGCGCTGCAAACCAACACCCACCGGTGCTGCCGATGGCGGCGAGAAGTAATAGAGAGCCGCGGCGGCCGACGTTGAGGCGTTGCAACCACGGTGACAAGTGATGGAGATCCATCATTTTCTTTTCTTGAAAGCAGCCCCAATTTTTACTGCAGACGCCCTTGATTTTTGCTAGAACCAGTGTAAGATTTTGCTACAACCATGTTCTTTTTCTATGGAACCAACTCGAAGTTTTGCTGCCATGTCATTTGCTTTTTGGTACAACCGGTTTTCAATTTTGCTACCACCATCTTCAGTTCTTGCTGGAACCAATTAATTATTTTGCTACCGCCATGTTCGTTTCTTTTTTATGGAACCAACCCAAATTTTTGCAACCATGTCATTTGTTTTTGATACAACCAATGTACATTTTTGCTACAACCAACCTCGGTTTTTGTTGGAACCAATCAATTATTTTGCTACCATGTTTTTTGGGGGAACCAGTGCATCAATTTCTTTGCTACCACCGTTTGAGTTTTTGCTACAACCAATATTCTTAATTGCTACATCCAACACACATCACAGTGTCTTGTAATTTGTTGGAACCAGCAAACATTCTTACAAATCTGCTACTGGAGTTTTTTTGTTGTTGAGAGTTTTGTTGGAACCATCATTATTTTTTGCTGGAACCGGCAAATCTTTTTGCTTCAACCCAGCATGAGATTTTTATTGCTTTTTTTGCTAGACATGACGCTGCGTTGACAATGGCGGCGAGCCGGAGACGGGGACGCCAGGGATGCTCCAACCATGATGACAGCGCGCTGGAACCCTCCTGTGTTTGAGTTGCAACCATGACGAGCAGAGGCAGCCAAGGCAAGTGTCAGGCAAGCGGCATGCGAGCGTGGGTGACGGGCGTGGTGGCGCGGTGGAAAGCAAGCACGGGAAGACGAGGACTATCGCGGGCGGCGAGCACATAGATCTGGCATGTGCGCTCGCTGTCCTTTTTTTTCGTGTTTCCTGTGCGTGTTTTTTTTTCTGCGTGTTTGACTTTTAAAACAAAGCAATCAGACGGTGGGGAACGGATGTATCGGGCGGCTGGGGCTTGACCGGCCGAACAGTTCGGCAGGTGCGCCGGCGCCTATAAGCGCCCTTTTCCTTTCCCTTTTATTTCTTTCTTCTGTCCGCGGGTGTTTTTTTCGGGTTTGCTGGTCATTTTCTGTATGTTTTTATTTAGTTTTTCTTTATTCTTTCTTTTCCCTTTATTTGTATTCTTAAATAAGCGGCCTTTTTTTTAAAGTTTAGTTAACAAGCTCATGTGTGTCTAATAACCAGGGCTCCGCCTCCTCCTTCTCCTCCAAGAAAGAAAATTAGGGTTCGTGCCTCTCGCCGGCGCCGGCGCAGGTCCGCCTCGTCTCCGGTGGCCCTAGGTCCATGGAGGCGCGGTGGATCCTGGCAAGGGCCGGCGGGAGGGCTTCGTTTTTAGTCTTTTTTTCAATCTTGTTAAGGTTTGTGTCCTACTCAGGAAGGCGAGACGGCGGCGGCTCTCTGAAGATGGAATAAAGGTCTCCCCGCCTAGCCCTCGTTCCGGCGGTGTGTCTAGCATCGTTGGTGGGCGTGTGGAGATGTGTCTCCAGCAGATCTATCTTTGGTGGATTTGCTCGGATCTCGTCGTTGTTCATCTACGTTCGTGTGTCTTCGGTTTGGATCCTTCCGATCTACGTTATTTTTCATCGACGGCGGTTGCTGTTCTGGGGTGCTGGTCCTGTGGGGCCTTAGCACGACGACTTCTCGACTGTCTACTACAACAAGTTGTGCCCGGCTCCGGCGATGGAGGGGCGATGACGGCGGCACGCCTTTGGCTCGCTTCGGTGCTTGTAGTCGTCGCTAGGTGGTCTACGAATCTGGATGTAATTTTTATTTCTGGTATTCGTTGTACTGCCATGATTGAAGATGAATAGATTGGAAGTTTTCCGCAAAAAAATAAGCGGCCTTTTTAAAAAAAAATGTAAACTCTCTTTTTTCAAAATGGATAAACTTTTATTCAAATTCCTGAACTTTTTTTAAAATTCAATGAGTCTTTTTAGAAATTGATGACCTTTTTCATTTGTTGTCAACCTTTTTTCAAAATCCATGATTTTTTAGTTAGATGAACGTTTTTTTTCCAAAATCGATGAACGTTTTTCAAAATCAATGAACTTCTTGCAAAAGCGGTGAAAATTTTGCCAAAATTGATGTTTTTTTCCAAAACTGAATGAAATTTTGTCTAAAATCATTTTTTTCCAAAATCGATGAATTTTTTTCAAAAAAGTATTTTCAAATCCGATGAACCTTTTCAATTCACTGAACTTTTTTTCTAAAATGATGTTTTATTTTCAAAACTGTGAACATTTTTTGTATCGATTAACATGTTTCAATCAGATGTACTTTTTTTCAAAATAGATGAATGTTTTTTCAAAGTTGTAAACCTTTTTCAAATTGAGGAACTTTTTTTCAAAATTTATGAACCCTTTTCATACACATTATAGATTTTCAAAATCGAAGATTTTTTCAAATTTACTTTAACTTCTAAAATTCTTGTACTTTTTTATCAAATTAGTGAACTTTTTAAAATTTTAATATTTTGTTTTGAATATGCGAGTTTGATTCAAATAGCACCGCTACAAATCCAAGCATGCACGCTACAAGTAGTCACTAGCACTGAGATGGTACAATGGTAGCCAACCTCTTTCACAAATGTTGTGGTGTGAGTTCAATTCCCCGCGACAACTTCATTTTTGGTGGGTTTCCACAGCCGGTCCACTAGATGCTGCGTGTGAGCGTCAGTTCGCTTCCTCGGCAAAATAGGATGTCCTGCGCCTTGCAATAGGTCAGACCGTAGGAGCAACTAACGAAGGGGTACTCCTTCGGGAGCCATGCAAGGGTCACCCTTTGGGCGCTCCCTCCGATTTTTATTTTTTATTTTTACGCACGTGCTTTTGGCTTTTTAGATCTTTCCTTTTTTCATCTTTTATAGGTTTTTCAATGGTCTTTCTTAGCTTTTGGACAAAAAAAATTCTATTTTTTAGCATAAAAATGTTTTTTTTGCTTACGCAAGAGGCACGACGTGCCTCTCAAAAACGAAAAAAATCATGTTTGTTACTTCAGCCAGAGGCACGACCATACCTCTTGTAAATAAAAAGAAAACATGTTTTTCCTTCTGTGAGAGGCACGACTGTGCCTCTTGAAAACGAAAAAAACACGATTTTTTTCTTCTGTGAGAGCCACGAATTTGCTTCCGTAAGAGGCACAGTCGTGCCTCTCAGAAATGATTTTTTTTCACGAGAGGCATGGGTTTACTCCTCGTGGAGGCATGGATTTGCTTTCGCGATAGGCACGGTCGTGTCTTTTTCAAAAAGGAAAAAAGTACTCCTGGCTCGATACTTTCGTGAAAAAATGTTCATCAAAATTTATCAACATGAGATCTAGTTTTGAAGATTTGGACGTGAGAAATCTAACGGTGAAACGGTTTAAGATTTAGACACATAGTTTAAGAGATAGAATTTTTTGAATAAACGGATCTACGAAAAAAGTAAAACTCGACAAGTAGCATATACTAGAAGAACATCCGTGCGTTGCAACGGGCCACATTAACTTTAAGAGTTCAATATCAATTATGTTAATTTTACATTTAATATTCTCATACATATCAAGTGACATTGACGACCTTTTTACCATCAAATTCTCACACACACTCTCTCCCTCCCTCCTCCTCACTCTCTCTCCCCCTCTCCCTCTCTCTCTCTCTAACACACACACATATCCATCTTATTGGGTACGGGACCATAATCCATCTATTTCACACGCACACGCGCTAGTGCATAACAATATGGATTATAAAATAGGTTCAAGGTAGTAACAAGGATTCTTCTCATGCATTAATAAACAAATGTTCTGCACTGAAGACAAGATAACCAATTCCCAAAGTGCATCAGAGCATCACAGAACATTACTGGCAAGATAAATGCACGACGATACACCCGGCTCATTTAATTAATATAATTAAATTATCAGTAAATTAGTCACCAAACTGCTCGGATGAACCGGAACAGAGCCAACATATATCATCCTAGACAAATGCAACATCAACCATTTACCTTGGTACTTTAGGGACCGACAGGAGGATGCATGTAGAAGCGCTTCTTGCCTGCGAATCCACAGTCAGAGAGAGAAATTGGAACCCATTTCCATCACCAACTGATAAAGAAAGCATGTAAGAAAATTGATATCGGGTCAACTTGGATCTTCGGTGATTGTCCGCCGGTATGGAGAATTTAGGAGGGTGGGTGCAGGGAGTGGCCTTGTGGATGATGGATGGAGGCGCGGAGGGATGTGGTCACCGGAAGGTCGAAAGCGGAGAGGGTCGGGCACGTTAGGTGGAGCCGGTGGTGCGCGACAACCGGAGGCGGCCCAATCGTGGGCGGCGAATCGACGATAGCCTCGGCCCATCTCTCGACGCAGCGAAGATAGAGAGGGAGGCACTGCCGGTGCTCGAGGCCGCCGCTCGGCACCATCTACATCGAGGGGAAAGAGAGGCGAGAAAGCGATAGGGTGATGCGGGGCTAGGGATTGCGGAGGAGGGTGGGGGTGTGCGATTTGAATGGATGGTTCTGCCCATCGTTTTCTTGTACGTGGCGGTGGAGACGGCGGCGTCCAGCCATGCAGGCGAGGCATGGGTCGAGCCGGGCACACGGCGAGGCGCAGTAGCAGAGGCGGGGGCGATTTTTTGCTACTGAGATGCAGGGTGTGGGATTGATCGTTCATGTTCTCTTTTCCTTTTTAACGGGAGATGGATGCGATTTTTTCACGAGGAGAGAGATGCGACCACGTACAGATTCCATAATAAATTAATTAGGTCCATAACGGGATTTCTTTACAATGCGTTAAGATTTACGTGTTAGTTTTCTTAATAAAGAAATGCACTGATGTAGGGATCGATTGATTCGGATAAGGAAAGATAGATTCGTGATCTTTTGTATGTTAGGAAATTAGTGGTTTGCAAGGAAAGAGTGGAGAGAAAAAGGACCAATGCGACCACGTATAGATTCCATAATAAATTAATTAGGTCCATAACGGGATTTGTTTGCAATGCGTTAAGATTTACGTGTTAGTTTTCTTAATAAAGAAATGCACTGATGTAGGGCGCGATTGGTTCGGGTAAGGAAAGATAGATTCGTGATCTTTTGTATGTTAGGAAATTATTGGTTTGCAAGGAAAGAGTGGAGAGAAAAAGAACCAGTACGAGGGGGTGGTGGGAGGTGGGACGAATAAAAACCGGACGAAATTGGGAGGTGGGAGGGGGCGAGTAAAAACCGATGAAAAAAACCAACAAAATTGGGAGGTGGGAGAGAGGATGAAAAAAAACCAGGAAAGGTGGGAGGAGGACAAAAATAAACCGTACGAGGCTACCAACTGCTCCATTAGGAGTAGAGATTGTTTGTGAAAATAACATGCGACGACGACTTAGCGAGCGGATCCCCTTAAAAAAGACATAGAGAGCAGATTCCCTTAAAACTGGTAGAAATGGATACGATTGATGACATTGATAAATAGTGGTGAATGTTGGCATAATTTACTATCATCATGCATGGAAACGAATCATCAAGAAAAAGAATACTTCCTATTACTACACTCATAGAAAGCTTCCTAATCTCTGCTACCAAACAGTTTCTGCCCAAACAAGGAAGGAAAGTTATGGACGTGATTCGAAAGGAAACAAACGTTATGAAGATTAATTAATTTAGATTTGATCTTTAGAGATTGATTGTGATTGATTCTTTTACATAAAGACATTACTAAATAATTTGCGTCAGTATGGAAAGTTCTGATCCATTCAGTTTTTTTCGTTATGTGAGAGGGTGAAGTGAAAATAAATCGATGAAGTGGGGGAGGCGACGAAAAAAATCTACGACAGTTAACCTACGAAAAAACCCGGACGAAAGTGGTGGGACGAAAATTGACCAGCGAAGACTACCAACTGCTCCATTAGGAGTAGAGATTGGTTGGTTCGATTTTTTTTGCGTGGAGGGAACTACCTGGGAGGTGGGAGGGAGTACGAAAATAAACCGTCTCGGCTGAGCGGGAGGTGGGAGCAAGTACCAAAGAAGTATCAAAAAAGACCGGGTGAGGTGGGACGAAAATAAAATTCGGAACGCGACCTACCAACTGAGACATTAGGAGTAGAGATGTAGTGCGCCATTTGTCGTAACCTAAGAAGACTAGTAAAACGCCCGTGCGTTGCCACGGGCTGCATTGACAACATACGTTAAAGCGCTATCCTTTTCTTTCTTCCTTCCTTCTCCCAACTAAAAATGTTTTTTAACTTTAAAATTATAGCCTTATAGGAGAACTTGTACGAAATGTGATAAAAAATATCATCTTGTGTTTAAAACCATAGAACCAGGGATCTTTAATAAGGCCATGAGAAACGCATGCAGAAAGCAACATAGTACTAAGGTGACTATGCTTCGCCACAGATCCAAAAAAGACATGATAATTTGCTCATACACATTATGTGTAATTTAGAAAGACCTATTCAAGTCCACAAAGAATAGTGATGAACACCGATGTTGTCATAATTCTAATCACAACGTTTGTTTGAAATATTTGTTGGTTATACAAAAACAAACAAATATAACATGATTCTTTAAAAACCTTAGAACTATTGCTTCCAAAGATGACTCCCTCAGTGTGAGAATCAATCTAAAGCTGCCTTCGAGTAAACTACGATGACAAGGGGCTTTCAACCATGAACCAAAATTTGATTGACTACCCACAAAAATCAGAACTATTCTTTACAACTTTATAAAAAGCTAAATTTAATCCTAATATAATTTTGAAGAGAGGTTAGTAAGTAAAACTAAGTCATGACTAAAATATTGAAGGGAGAAAATGATTGTTTTTTATTCCAAAGATGAATACCCCAGTATAATAAGCAATAGCATTGTGCAAGCATCGACAACAATACAAAAAGTAGGAGCCTCTCAATCCCTCTCTCTCTCACTACAATAGTGGAAAGTAGCACGATATGAACTAACGGCTTGCCTTCTGATATGAGAAGTCAACCCGGTGGCAGAACACACGAATCCTAATCTATAATAAAAACATCTATTTTGAATCTTATTTTTCTTTAGCAAGTTTTTTATTTACTAAGCCAATTAAATCTTGTCATTTAGTCCCAACTTCAGATAGGCATCCCAGAAAGGAAGCACTTCATCAGGATCTTTCCTGTCACGTCACATATTAGAACTCTCCCTGCAGAAATTTAAGAAACATACACAATGAATATCAAATAGCTGAACAGGAAGACACCAGAAACCTCATAACAGACAAGTAAAATTTGATGGTACATAAAATCCCTTTAGAAGACATAAGAAGGTTTACGCTCTCAACAATGTCCAAGAAAACCTAACATGCGAGGAGAACCTATTAGTTATTGTTGTTACTTCACTTGCTAAATGAAAGTAAAAAAAGAGATGACATTAAGGACAACAAAGAAATGAAAACAGAGGAACGCATGTTGGTACGTGTACAATATGTAATAGAACTGAAATGCATTTTAAAATGTATGCAGGATGATGGTATTGCCCTGATAGGAACCTAGGACCATTATAAAAGTTGGTGCTATGCTTTTTCTCGGATACAGCTGAAGCCTAATACAAGACCCGCTCTTCTCCATCCAACAACGCTCGTAACTTCGAAGATCGCACTTACAAGGGTCGCATTTAGCACAGGCTTATCTAAATTCTATTAGTACAGATAAAAGGAAATATGATTTGGTCACTTACCTAGAAAATAAAGGAACATACATATTTATTTTTTGTATATCCAATACAACCGACTTCATTTTTCATATATCTCTGACCTTGGAGGAAAATGGTGACCGTACGCCTTCCTGGGTTATATTTAACTTCAAAATTTATGGTACTGGGATTATGAGGATAACCGAAGTGCATAGTCTCTGCACCGTTGCACTAAAGTAGGACTTGAAGAGGGCCAGTGCCTAATAATTTCAAACAATCTTCAACAGAAATAACGGTGAATAAGATAAGAGTTACAGTATTAAATTGCTCTATAAGAATGTTGATGTGTACATTAAGTAGGATCTCTACACTGAATTAGCAACTGTAGTTTCATCACTCAATCATCTTTGTCCTAACGTACAAATTAAACTAACTCCTAGCCCAATCCCTCTCTTCCAAACAGCCCCCCAGGAAATCATATAGAGCAAAATTTAGCCCTATCAAAGTATTCCCGGCGGTGATGAACATGGCACATCATACCATCTAGGCATTGAGATTTTCCAGTACTTTTTAGTACCACCTGTTCAGTTTGGTAATTCTAATGTACCATCACCAGTAACTTTTCGCAATAGAAAATTCCAGTCACCAAATAAAGCCAAACCTAGATACGATTATTAGATGACATGATCATTTACACCTCTCAGATTGAGATGATGCATTATCTTACGATTTGATAGACAAAAATAGGTAACTACAGAAACTCATATGGCCTGTCAAGTAACCAATACATTATGTTGCTTTGAACAAACTTGTATTCTTCCTTGCTCACTCATATGTCCTCAGTTTTTAAGACCAAAGTTTCTCAAATTCGTGTAAGTATTCTACCACATGTGCGAATTATTTATTTCTCTAAACAAGATGGGGTTTGGTATTTCAACCACCGGAGCTCCATGATTCTCATTTGAAAAACATTATCCGCTCATTTAGTGAGTTACCTCCATGGCTCCATCGTAGCATCTTAACACTCGCTCCTACAAGACACCATTGCATTTAAAGGATACCATGTGATGGCGGGCAAATGGTTTAGATAACGATAGCACAGAGCTGATCACTACCTTGTTTATATACTTGCAATTAGTTGTACCCCTTTCGACCACTGAAGTACTGCGCTCCCCAAATGAAGCAGGTGCAACACTTCCAGCAATCTCGGAAGGTCTGAACACCAAAAAATCAGCTCCTGCAATCGAAATTCTGAAACTTTAATAATTGATGGCCGCCAAAATCTACACATTGATCCATGTATACTAAAAGTGAGATCTGATTTAACACATTGGTTGATGAATACTGAAAAGGGGGATCTGATTTGACTTTCATACACTTAGCTGTGCTCGGGATGAGGTTCGAGCGGGAGAATGCGAGCATGGAGGGTGTGTCATGATCATTGAATTTGCAAAGGAAGTAGCCAATAAACGAGCAAGCAGTAACAACTTGCATCCTCCATTTCAAGGTGCTGAGCACCAAAAGCTCCATCATTTTTATTGTCCTTGCCTCAAACACAGACTTTGCCTCAATCGTGTGTCAAGCAAAAACCATTGATTAATTGAGACAAAACTGAGAAGACAGAACCCCTCAACGATGTATGAGGAGGTCTTTCATGAGATGAGATGCATCAGTCACTGACCTGCTGGTCCACGAGCGAGACAGAAGCAAGTCACTGCCAAGAGCTATGTCACACAAGCAAGCCATGAGAAACCAATTTCTCCATGATTCCAACAAGTACTTTATGGGATTTTAGCAGGGTTGCTTCAGTTGCTACCGAGAGGAACCTATGAAGGTAGTTGACAGACAAAATCACAGTCAAAGGCGTGAAATTGAAATGTCACTGACCTATGATCAAAGAATTTGCAGATTTAATCAGCTATCATGGCAGCATATAACAGGACAGTATCATTGAGCAACAATCCAATTAGAAATCGAAAATAAAATTGATTAAAAGGGCATCTTTACACAGCCCATCACATATCAGTACCATGCTAGAAAGGAATGACTCAAATCAAATAAAGATGTGAGGGCTGACCTTCCAGGTCCTATCTATGGTGTCCCTCGTGATGGCGGCCAAATACAAGGCCCCGAGCCGCCGCAGCATCTGGGGGTACCCGTCCACGGGCATGTGCTCCATCTCCGTCTGGATGAGCGCGGCCACGCAGTCATCGGACTGCACGGGACGGTCCACCAGGAACCCATCCGCCGGGTGCCTACCAGGAAGGCGACGCTGCTACCGGCTGGGTAGTGAGGTCGCTGTCCAAGAAGGCTTCCGTGCAGTGAGGGAATCTCCATGGGGATCTGTTTCTTTATCTTTTTGGGGGGATATCCGCCGCGGAGACTCATCGGTAGCCCTCGGGTCAAGAGATTGCAATGATTTAAGAGAATCAAAAGAATCAAGAGATTCAAAAGGAGTTAACACAACATATCACTTCAGCATTAGTCACACAATTTCAGAGTTCAGAAACTGCTTTCAGAAATAAGTTCAAAAAGAAGACAATGCAAATTAATTAGTTCACCTGTTGGAGGAGTGATTCTGCAATGCATCCACCTCCTTCACTTTGAGCTGAAGAGCGGAGAACTTCTCTGTCATCTTGTGTATGTTAGTACATATGGGTCCTCCTCCATGAGGCTCATGCGGGTCTCGTTGATGGCCCTCTTCCCGTTGATCTCCGTGTACCGGCGCTGCAGCTCCAGCAGCAGTGATGCCCGGACAGACCCCCATTTGACGTCACTCTCCACAACGTCCCGCACCAGCCTCTCTACCTCTTGGAACCACTTTGTCAATGGACGTCATCGACACAAATCCCGAGCAGAGCCGTTGTAAAAGAATTAGGAGCCATTGGATGCCGAACAAGATTGAGATTGCCATGGTGTTCAGACCTACATACATCGTCATAGGCATACGTTGCCTTTGCTCCATGTGGAAAACTCATGAGAAACCATGTGGACTCTTTTCATCTATGAATCGCATGAAGCATCAAGGGAAATGGATTAGAAAGGAAAACATCAAAGAGGAACACACACCTTATAAATCAGATACAAGCTTCACATCATGTCCTAGAATTAGGAAAGACCTCTCATGCTACTGCACGCTTCCATCATATCCTAGATATACATATAGTTTACTGTCGTGGAAACAATCAGTGCGGATAAATGTCCTGAAAGTTTCTTAGCATTAGATTAGATGTGATATCAGGTTTAGTCAGATTTCAATCATATGCACAAGCAAATTGAACATCCAAAGTTGTGTATTCAACCAAACTGAACCAATTAGTAGTGCACACTAATAAAAAATTGAACATCCAGTTTCAGTCAAAGTTGTACAATTGCAAGTGTCAGCCAGATTTACATGAAGCTAATTATCTCTTACAAAAAAAACCTTTGGCTGTAGAATCAGTGGTGTTGCATGGATGGATGCACACTACTTGATGTGTTAATCATCTAGTGATGAAGATGCGTGCATATATGGTCATACATGTATGTAAAAGAAATGAACCCCTTTTTCAGGAACATTCCATGCTTGGTTACTAACTGAACGTGCAGCTTCATACTTTACTACTGGTCATCTCTGAAACTGTGCAGAGATTGTGCTTCATTTTCTCCTACGCTCCAGAAAGTACAGAGATTGTGCTGGTGCTTAAACCATATAGAGATGCCCCAGTTACTATTATAGCTGCACAATTGCAAGTATCATCTAGATTTGGGGTAGGGGAGAGAGGGGAAGCTCACCACGCTAGGAGAGCAGGAGGACTCAGCCGTCGGTCCACGCGCTGGAGGATAGGAGGCCTTGCTGCCCCACCTCCTCCGACAAAGAGAGCTCGTCGGGGACGGCTGCGTCGAGGAGGACGACGTCCAGCACGCTGCCAGATGGTTGGAGAATGGGGTTCAAGGGCATTGCCTGCGCGTTAAAAAACTTTAAGACAACCTCAAAAAAAATCAAATGCGTCGAGCATGGCACATACCCCAGCAGCATGGGCTCATGTCTAATGTATAAACTACTCTTCAATTATTTCTAAAGAATATATATTTTTTAATTAGTCTATCATTACATAGTGTTTTCCAATTACCGTGCTCACTAATGGAAAATTACATCTTAAAAGTTAATTGTACAAGCAAGTTGGCTCAGGTTTCTGTACGAACAACACCATGACCATGGTCTCTGAGCTACAATTATCCTATGATATGAAATACTTGTGTTTTAGGAAAAACGTATAATCTTGATGGACTACATGATGAATCTTGGGATTAATCCTTTTTATTAACTGATCATTTCTATTTTGTTAATATTTACGCTCTACACATGGATAAAAAACATGAAAAGGATTTATTTGTTTGCAGATTGAGGACACGACCATGACATACAGATTTGCATTCTCTAACATGACATATCTTCAAGGTCCAGACTCCAGAGTAACAAGAAACATAACTTATCTAGTGCACATGTACCCAGAAATAACTAAACCGATAACCATTGACATCACCAACGAACTTTGACAGAATACAAATGAACCGCGGACCAATCGACTGACCCTGCCATAGGTAAGAGCAGAGCTTACAGAGGAGGAACCCACCCACGGAGATGATGACGAGGAGCAGCACATAAACGCAGGGCAGGAGGACCCTGGCAAAGCCGAGGAGGGAGTGCCCGTCGCGGCAGCACGACAGGCAAAAGCCGGTGGCCAGCTCAGTGGCGGCGGCGCCCCTGTACAGTGCATCCATCAGCGCCATGTGTACCTCACCATAGCTCGCCGCCGACTTAAGATGGACCCGTGGCCGCCGCACGGGACATTAGAGACTTCTCGTCGGCGCCGATCTGGTTCAGATGGCCAGCGCATCATGGGGATCGCCGCGGCACGTACTGGACGGCAGCACCGACGGTGCAAGAAGGAGATGCGAGATGGGGAGAAGGGGAGAGGCGAGCGAGAGAGACGACCTCGCCGCCTCCCGGCGCCGGTGACCTGCCGGCGAGCCGCCGTCCTTTCCCTACCTACTCCTCCTAGCCAGGCTCACCTTCCCGCAGCGCCCAGGAAGCCCAACCCGTCCGCGCCCGTCTTCCTCCGCCCCGAGCGCCTCCTCCTCGCCGCGCACATCATGGGGGGTTCCTCGTCGGCGCCGCGCTCCCGGCGCTCTACATCCTCGACGGCCTCCGGTCCGGGGACACCACGGGGATCACCGCCAAGAGTGAGAGAGAAGGTGGGGCCGGGCTTAGCCGGGATCGGGGGAGCAGATGGGGGGCGGGCGGCGCCGGGAGCCGGGGAGGAGGTCGGGGCCTGGCGGCACCGAGCGGCGGCGAAGGGATCTAGCGGTGGTGGTGAGAGGACGAAGGGCAGCGGCGGCGAACGAGGGCACAGAGTTGGGCGACTGTTTCTCGCTCGAGGGCAAGAGACCTCGGTCGTACGTGCGGGTGGTTGGTTTGTGATTTTTTTTCGTTGGTTAATTTTTGCCGGTTTATTTTTGCTGGTTTGTTTTCGTTCGTGACAGATGGGTGCGACAGGAGGTTAGGCGCGTGGGGGCGGGTGTGGGACTCGATTGTGGGGTTTTTCTTGGTTTTTCGCGGCTGAGTGGGAGGTGGGAGGAAGTACCAAAGAAGTTTTAAAAAAGACCGAGTGAGGTGGGACGAAAATAAAACCCGGAACGCGACCTACCAACTGAGACATCTCTACTCCTAATGGACGAATTGGTTGAATAGTCCCTCCCACTTTTAACCGGTTTATTTTCAACCGGTTTTTTTTCAACCGGTTTTTCTTCGTCCCACCTCCCACCACCCCCCTCCCACCGGTTTTTCTCTTTCTCGTCTGGCCGACAATACCCAACGTATTTATGGTAATCAATCACAATTAATCCACGTATGGTAAGGCTATAAACTTAGAAATCTCAAATATGATAATTATAGTAATAAATCAATCCATGTATGGTAAGGCTATAACTAAGGAAATTTCGAATATGGTAATTATCACCAGAATCAAAGCTTTCCAAAAAAGTTCTTCTTGCCATACCCTAATCGTGACCTCCTCATCCTGAGGAATTATCTCTACTCTTAATGGAGCAGTTGCTAGGATTGCGTCCACTGTTATTATTCGTTTGGTTTATTTTCGTCCGGTTTATTTTCGTCTTTCCTTCCACCATCCCATGTACCGAAAGCCAAACGGATCAGAACTTTCCATGTGGACACAAATTATTTAGTAATGTCTTTATGGGAGAGAATCAATCACGGTTAATCTCTAATCAATATTTAAAAATCAAATCTAAATTAATTAACTTACCATAAGTCGGTCAATCACTGATTAATCTTTCCATACGTAGTCAAATTACATCAAAGGACTTTCACCCCGCACCGCACGACTCTTCTCTCCCCCTCGCCGCCTCCCGCCTCGGGCCGCTCGCCGTTCGTCTTCCCGAGGGACGCAGCCGCACCACCGCGCTCAGCTGCTCCCTCACCTCCCCCGCCGTCCTCACCCGTAGGATGCCGCCGCACCTCTCTCTGCATCACCCTGTTGGCGGGATCCAGGTCACGGGGCTGATGACCTCATCATCTCTGACGGCGGATCTGGTCATCGGCGAGGAGGCCGAGCCTCATGCTTCGGCCACAGCCACCCCGACCTCGTTGTATGTTCGCCTCCTCATCCACTCCCTTCCCTGTCCAATTTTGCTTTATTTTGGTTCGTCTTTCATCCCGTCCAAACCGGACTTTTTACCTTACGATGCCCGCCTCCTATGTTTCTGCATTAACTAACACGGCGTCGCGTGATCGTGGAGCGGCAGGGTTGAGAGGATGGGTCTCAGTGACGGGCGGATGGCGTTCGTCGTGTGAGCGAAAATAGTATGTAACTCATGGAGTGCAAGCTGTTGTGCGGCTACATGGCGACGCTCGACTGTAGCATTGAGACGTAGGGCACGTGCGCCATGATGTCGTGCTTCACCATCGCCTCCCCTAGCTTTCTCTCAAGGCATCGTGGTCTCGATGGGTTGGGGCTCGCCTCCCGCACTCCTCTTTGTCGTGTACAAAAACCAAGGTGACCCCTAGGTACTCTCAACGCTTGGTCTAGAAATCCCTCGAATTCGTTGCCCAAGCCGAGTGTTGTGATCTGACGGCCGGTCATCGTGCAGGTGTCGAATTATTGAGGGAGGCTTCAGATCGTCCTGGGCATGCCGACGATCATCTCTGACGGCGGATCTGGTCATCGGCGAGGAGGCCGAGCCTCATGCTTCGGCCACAGCCACCCCGACCTCGTTGTATGTTCGCCTCCTCATCCACCCCCTTCCCTGTCCAATTTTGCTTTATTTTGGTTCGTCTTTCATCCTGTCCAAACCGGACTTTTTACCTTACGATGCCCGCCTCCTATGTTTCTGCATTAACTAACACGGCGTCGCGTGATCGTGGAGCAGCAGGGTTGAGAGGATGGGTCTCAGTGACGGGCGGATGGCGTTCGTCGTGTGAGCGAAAATAGTATGTAACTCATGGAGTGCAA
Source organism: Triticum aestivum (assembly GCF_018294505.1). Taxonomy (NCBI): domain Eukaryota; kingdom Viridiplantae; phylum Streptophyta; class Magnoliopsida; order Poales; family Poaceae; genus Triticum; species Triticum aestivum. Next base: position 442,545,960 of record NC_057807.1, on the reverse strand, counting down.
GCTGTTGTGCGGCTACATGGCGACGCTCGACTGTAGCGTTGAGACGTAGGGCACGTGCGCCATGATGTCGTGCTTCACCATCGCCTCCCCTAGCTTTCTCTCAAGGCATCGTGGTCTCGATGGGTTGGGGCTCGCCTCCCACACTCCTCTTTGTCGTGTACAAAAACCAAGGTGACCCCTAGGTACTCTCAACGCTTGGTCTAGAAATCCCTCGAATTCGTTGCCCAAGCCGAGTGTTGTGATCTGACGGTCGGTCATCGTGCAGGTGTCGAATTATTAAGGGAGGCTTCAGATCGTCCTGGGCATGGAGATGAGGCTGGCCATTAAGGATGTGGGTGAAGGTCACGTCGTTTCTTCTCCTGGCTCCAATATCCACTGCTGATATTTTGAGTTCTTTGATCTGAGAAAGAACCATGGGAACGTAAGGTTTTTAACCCAACATGATTTAATTACCCTTTTCACTTTTGTATTTTATAAGTACATAAGCATTCAGTTCTTCTATCCTTTGTACGAGGATGCAATTCACTCCAAACATGTAAACAGTGTCACATCTTACAGAAGCTTCTAATTTTTTACAATGAGTATGGTACATAAACCAATGTGCTTGGGTTGTGCTTTGTGTTTCTGTCATGCCTTGTCTTTAGAAGGCACCGTGATGAATGCTAATTTAATAGAGGAGAATCAAGCAAGCGATGTGCAATGATTTTAATAAATTTTAATGACCATATTCTACACTTAATGATGATTGATAGTCGATTTATGGTTTCTCCCACTTTAGTAAGAAAGATGTGGTGTACAGAATCTTGCAAAAATGGAGGATATGGATTTGGGGCGCGAACTGTCCCGACCACGGCGGTGCTGCCTACCAACACCATGTGCAAGACTGCCTGACTTGTCCTCTATCTTAATGGTAAGTTTCTCTCTTTTTCTATCTCGTGGTCTCCTTGATTTGTCTTTCGAGAAAGGATTGAAAGTAGTTTGGGTGGTTCAATTAATTCAATGCCCAACAATATCATCAGTTGTCAGCAAGAAGTTACTCCAAATTCCATCGCCTAACAATATCATCAGTTGTAAGAAGTTAGGAGTTTGGTACGTACCCCGGTGCAAGAGACCATGGATGCAAAAGGTACTTCTGCTAGAGTAAGATTAGATGGTCAAATTGTAGACAAACAGCAGTGTGCATTGGCATTGCAACTTCTGACATGGGATATTTGTGTAGTTATATAATTAGGAACCTAGACTACAAGGGCAAATGGGAGGCACCTTTCATCGACATTCAGCCCAGGGAACCTCAACTTTCCCACTGTTGTACATTCATACTACTGTCCATGTATCGCTTCTGCTCAACTATAATACACGGAAACATGAAAGCTCATGTTTTTCCCTTGTTTGTGCAGAGTACAAGGATGATTCCTACATCTATGCATTGATATGCTGAACCACATTGGCATTGAGCCAAGCCAGGTTAGTGCTTCAAAAATTCTGAAAAAATCTGTGAAATGTTGTTGACACTTTGTTAAGTATTTGGTTTAACTATGTATGTTTGATTCTTATCCTATGAAGCATAATTAAAGTGTTGACACTGTTTGACATTTTGATGTATTACGTCTAATTAGTAGCATTTGACTTTTGTTTCATTTCAGATGTCTGATGTAGACAACTAAGGCAATGGCTATTGCATTGTAGGACGAGAAGGTCCAACGCGGTGGCGGCGGGTACATACCCAACGCGGCGACCCGTGGGCGCACCGGTTCTAGGGCCTTGAGAGCTGGGGCCGGCATCCAGGCGGTGAATATGGATGGTGGCGTGTGGAAGTGGGCGGTGGTGGGCAGGGAACAATGTGGCCCTGTCGGCGTCCTCTTCGTTTAGCTTGACATGATCGTCGTTCAGCCGAAAACAAGATTACCTAAGGGATATTAAGACTAGAACATGAATGCACAATACTTTTCCGATGTGATTTTTGTAAATGGAATTAACTTTGTAGAGTTGGCATGACATGCGCCTTCACTAGCGTTAATAATAGACCCTCCCTCCTTCCAAATTCCTGACCAATCATTGTTTTTGTAAGGATCCTTCTCGACTTTTGTTAGTTGTTCATCTATTGTTCATCTATGAATGAATTTAACCATGTGGTCTAACTAATTGGTCATATGAACTTATGAAGTAGTTGTCGTGTGTACTAATTGCGACAAATGGAATCCTTTGCTTTTTGCATTGTTCACTAATATCATTAATAGATATGCATGTGTTACCGATATTTCTTAATTTGGCTGACTGAGCATTACTAGGCTATAATTCTTTGTGACTTTTGATTCTGTTTGTTGTTCTGATCCTATGTCGAATCAATCCTGATCCATGGGGAAGAAGATACAAGGGGACCGACCACTGAGTCGATGATGCCGACGATCGAGGACGGCAAACATAATCATTTTGGTGTCATAGGTTCATTGGAGCTGATGCCGCCACCTCCTCGCCCCTTGGTCTCGGAGGTTGTGATGGCCAGGTTAGCGACATGGCCACGTAGTATGCCTCATTTTCTCCTATTGCGTTGTTTCTTTTTTATCATGTGATTTCTATTTTGTTTCTGTTAGCAATAATTACAGCTCCATGAAGCAAAAGAAAGCTTGAGAAATCATTTTTGTTTATACTCAAAGGCTTGGCTACCTAGGGGTGTTATTGACTCCCTACCAAAAGTTGTGTTTATACTCAAAGGCTTATGCATGCTTTCTAAAAAATATGTTGCACAATCACTGTAATTATGGTGTTATGTGAGTTAGAAGATTTCAAAAGTGCATCAATTGAGAATTACACATATTTATACATCGGACAGGGAAGCATGTATTTGATATTTCCTGCTAAAATTCAGCATTTTCTATCGAAGGTCTAAATTTTCATATGCCAGACTTTTAAGTTAGATGGTGTGTTATAATGATTTTTTGTTGGATGTTGTGCTGTATATTTGGGTCTATGTAATATTTGTTAGGAAATTCCATAATGTATTAAGGTTCTGGTTGCAGCATCTTGGAATATTTGTTTAAAGGTAACAAAATGCTCCATGTGTTGTCTTTAATTAATGGTTAATAACAATGGAAATGCTTCGTGAGATGATTGGTCTTAAGCATAAAAGTCATGTAGGGTGCTATCTACCTTGTGTAATATAGTGCACAATAAAGAGTACTATGTTTCTGTACCACTTTCTTTATTTTGTGCATCGCGTGTCTTTCTATGTATATATTATCGAATTACATTTTGTATCGAAGAATATTTTGTGTGATATGGATTTCAATTATGTTTACACGTAAAACTTGATATGCATTATGTTTATATATGCACACGGTAAAAATATTTAAAAACCCGTGGCAACGCACGGGCCTTCTACTAGTTAGGAGTAGAGATGAGAATGATCTTTACAATGAGTGCTTCTTAATTTGCCATTTCGTGCATGGTAACAATTTTTTTCAGTAGGGGGCGTATGTACGGGATTTCCTATTTGGCGCTGCAGGCGCCCGTTATAGTGCAATTTGCAAACGGGCGCCTGCAGCCGAGTTAGCTGGGCTCGGCCCGTTTTGCTTTTTTTCTTCTTCTGTTTCTAGAGAAACGTACAAAAAAGTGCATGACCGAGGGATCGAACCCAGTAGCTCGCCGCTGCGAGCGCTACGCTCGAGCCACCCAGCCGTGACAGCTTCTCTCAAATCCTTTTTTAGTCCTCTTATTCTTACCTACTAATAAACCAGGTATCGCTTCTGGTCGTACGTCGTCGGCGTTTTTGCAAAAAAGTCCCTGATGTTTTCGTTATTCAACCCGCGGTCCCTTTTTAAGTCAGAAAACGTTTCGTCCAGTAAGTTTTCAAGAAAAACCCATGCAGTTTCCTGTATTAAACGTGCGATCCTTTTAAAGTGAGAAACTGTTTCATTCGTTTCTGGGCTTGGGCCTTACTTTTATTCGGCCTAACACAAGGGTTGGAAACAAAAAAACACACGACACACGGGCACGCATCGAAGGAGAGCCGGGGTACGGCCGCCGCCGCCGCCACCTGCGGATGGTCTTCCTGTCCGGCCACCTGCGCAGCCCACGCGGGCGAGCTGCCGATCTGGCTGGGCTGCCTGGCCACGCAGCGGATGGCAGCGGTTCGAGCAACTCCTCGACGCAGGGGAAAAGGTTGGCGGCGCTGGAGTTCGTCGGAACGTGCAGGCGGCCGTTGGGTGACGCGAGGCCGCGACACCGGCGCAAGGAATACGGGCAGATCCGGGGGCAGCAGCGACCGATCTGGCTGCTGGTGCGGCGGCTTGCTCCGGCGGCGGCGGCGTCCTGCTCATTCATAGAAAGAGAGACAGGGCGTGATGGAGAGAGGAGGAAAGGAGAAGGAGCAGGGGGTGCAAGGTCAGGGAGGCTGTCGCTAGCGGTGGCGGCTCCGGCGACCGGCCGGCGGGCTTCCAGGCAAGGCTAAGGAGTACGCTAGCCTGAGATTCAATAGAGGTATTGTGCTTCATCTTCTGAACTGGAAACCATGGCGTGCCTGAATATTTTTTTCTAGAACATGATGCTTGAGTTGGTAATCATTCTTGGGTGATTTATCCGATATTACTGATGGATCATCCTTTGGAGTGCATGACTTGAATGGATTTCTGAATTCCAAACAGTATGCTATCGTGATGTTTGATTAGGGTCTTCTGTGAATCCGTACCAAAACCATGATTGTAATTTGTTGCTCCCTCTCTCTAATCCGGAACAGACACGGTGATTCTGGTCGGAGCCGTGGCTACGTGATTCTGGCCGGCGTGCATCCATAGTCAGAGGACGCCGAGCCTTCCTCGTTGCAAGCAACATCAGCTCGTCTCGGCATGAGGTCTGCACGCTTACCTAATCTTTCTAATGGAGACCGAACTGGAATTTGTGTCTGCGCTGCTTCTTGCAGATAGTCCATGGTTTGTACAGATAACCACATGTAAATCTTAATTTAGTTGATATTGGAAAGATTGTTTCTTTCGAACCTTATATGTGGAGCAACTAGAAATAGTACGTATGTGTTTTTCCCTGGCTCCCACGTCAGACCAGTGCTCTAATGTTTGTTCCAGGTTGAGCATGGCAATAATGTACAGTTTGAACTTCGTGCTGGCAGAACTTTTTCGCCTTGAAGCATTCTGTGAATTACACCATGAATAGCAACAACATCAGGCCATTTGAGAGAAGGGGTGTCCCTGGAGTTCTCCCTAAATCTTACTGCATTCTTAGTGACAATGAGGAATTATTATTCACTTGAGAAAATAAAGATTAAATGGTGAGGCTCTCAAAAGTGAAATGACTTTTTGAGCTCGACATTGACCTTTTTTTGAGCTAGATATTGACCTTCTGAGTAGCACAATAGAGGTCCTATCTGAAGCCTTTTACGTGCCTGTTACAATGATCTTTTTATTTTCCTTTGTATATTAACTAGAGAATATTATCGTTTGCTATAACTACTGAAAGATGTCATATTCCTTTGTTATAATGGTGTTTGCAGTAGGAGTGTACGCCTCATTCAAAGAAGAGGCTCAACAATCTTTTGGATGGACTTATGATTACCACATATATGATCTTATGAAGCAGGAGTTGAGAACTACAAAATCCATCTATTCCTGGAATGGAGCTGGTTGAAGTTGGACCTTCAATGGACCTGGTAATTAGGTGGCACCGACGTTTAGTAAAGCCAATTTTTTATGAGGAAATGCACCAAAAAAAAGTTTAGTGGAAGTGGATTAGATTGTTTGTAGTCATATGCCCTTGAGAAATTTTGTGCTTTCTTTATTTCTTCTGATTATAATTCTTTGTTTATTTCTAACTGACATTGATATGCAAATGAAAATCCTGTGATTTTTTTGCCCTCTCATTGACCATTTAATTTTTCAGTCATATCTATATACAAAGAAGTATTGTACCATATAGTTTTGTGTTTTCGGAAACGTCTAAAGGCCTGTTACATGCATCATTTTCTCTTTCATATCCTTCATCTGAAACTGAAAATATGAACCATTTTGTTGATATGAACATTAGTTGCAAGGTGAATAAATAGTGGTCGACAATGTGGCTGGATGTACATGAGCATATGTTGTATCTTTGACGCCATTCATTTTGAATCATTAGAATAATAAAAGAGGTTTGTTTGGATAATTATTTTCCAGGTTTCTAAACACATCTATTTATCTATTTTGTATCCATTGCAACACATATGTTTCCCTAAATAAAATGACTACAATTGTGTGAACTGAGTGGTTGGGCGTTACTGTAGATTAAATTTCTCACATTAAGAATCTTTGCCTGATGCTACAAAAAAAATCTATGTTTTGTAGCAGGATTAGTGATCAAATATATCCTTTTTATTGTAAATATTTTAGTCTGCTACTTTGTTCATTAATTTTTCTGGGCATTTATGCTTAAGTTTTATTTCAAAGCAAAATCATATTGAGCTATCTACAAGTTAGAATTATCCAAAACAGTTTCTGTAACATTGTATATCATGTGTTTTCTCTTTTATTCACAACATAATATGCAGTCACACAATTCATATCTTGGTTGTGAATTCCAGAGGGGAAGATAGCCTTCCTGGCAGTTAGAGCTTCGTCACTTGGAAGGTAGGCAAGCAATGCAAGCCAACAAAGAAAATTAGTTAGGGACGCACCAAGTTCGCCGGAGGTAGCAGAACGTTTGTCGAGCCATCCAATATCACCAACGGTGGCTACATCAGAGGTATTTGATCTCGACCACCCTCAAAAACAGCCTTGCTATTCCCCCTTCCCTTTCTTCTTGAGATTGGTTGTAGCTAACTGAGTGCCTCAGTCAGTCCCTCAAGCTTTTGTGTATTCAGAGATTTATTTAGAGATGGTAACTGAGCACTAGGTTGTTATCTGCGTTGTTTGATTTTTTCCATGTACTGTGGCTGCACATGATGTTGGCAAATACACTAGACATCATGGGCTGAGACAATACAATAGAAATCATGTTGAGGCTGGAAAATTTGCTGAACTTGTGGTGCCTGTGTTCCTTCTCACAGTAGTTGTTTTACGTGGTGAAAGTTTTAGAGGCCAAATAACAGTTATTTTGTTCCATGCTTTTCAGTCCAAGCAGATTTATGTTTTGCAAGAATTAGTGTACTTACATGCAGAACCAGTTTTTTCGTAGATAATTGCTTACAAGATTTATGTGGTTAATATTTCTGCAGAGTTTACAAACAAGAGTGAAACCTATAATGATGAGTGATGATTATGGTATGATTACTGGGTCAATAATTCATAGCAAGGAAGCTATTTTACTGGAAAAAGTAAATCCAGTATTAAACTTAGTAAATTGTTGGGTAGATCAGATTAGATGCGGCTTAAACCTTCGCCGCTCCCTGCCATTTAGTACTGGCTGGAGTCTGTTTGAGCTGACCAATGTGGAGCAGAGTCGCAATGGAGATGCTCAGTCTCACATGCTTTATTCTACTTCTTGTAGTATGACAGAGCTTGGTTGTAGCTAACTGTGCCCTCAGTCAGTCCCTCAAGATTTTGTGTATTTAGAAATTTATTTAGAGATGGTAAAATAGAGATCTTGATGTATTGACGGTTTGCGGTAGTGGGGCTGTTCTGTTACAGTTCAGGATACTCAAATTCCTCCTGCTCCTATCATCGTCTCCCTGTAATATGATGTAGCACAGTACTATGCACTTCAGCACTAAGCCCAGAACCTAGCTAGCTTACTTGAGGGTCGGCTCCGGATTTTGACGATTGTGTTTGTGTATAATTTGTGAGGGGCTATAGAGAGTCAATTAACAAGTCAATTAATACAAACCTGTTTTTCTCTATGGTCCTCTGAACATACTCGCTATAAGAACATATATTTCAATATTTGAGCACTGAAAAAATTGTCAAATTGTGACTCCCTTGTGAAAAAGTAGCAAGAATGAACTCAGGAAATTCTGCAAACGATATCAGCATTGGTTTGTGTAGAACTGTGGATGTTTCTCTTGCAAGTCTAGGTTTTAGACAAAAAAAATCCTGCAGTTGTTTGGGTAATGTTTTTTTGTTAGGAATTAGGAGAATTGTTATGTAGTAAAATTATCAAAATTCTTACAAAATATTCTGCAAGTTTTGTTTGCCGCTGTTCAGTCAAGCAAAGCCAACTGCTCGCCACTATGTGCGGTTCTCTTGCCATTTCATGGGGTGCAACCGCAAGTGGCACAAGACTGTAGTTGTGGTGTTCTAAAATTTACTAATGTTGATGTTTCTTTTCAAGATTGTGGTATTGTTTACCAATTTGGTCCCCGGGTTATGTATTCATTTCCTTTTCTATTCTTTGTAGATAATTTGCTTCAGTTCATCGAACTACCTGCTGAAACATGTGTATTGTTTCTCAATATATTGGGCATCAATCCACCTCTCATGAGATCTCTGAATTTTCGACGCATATTGTATTTGCTGAATTATTTCCTCCAGATAACTATGCTTGGATTCACAAATGCGTGCAATGCTTTCAAGTATAGGTTAGTTCAATACTTAAGTTGTGCTATTCCACTTTGAAGGTTTTGGTCCTAGAAGTGTAATACTTGGTAGGTTAGCTGCAAAAGCGGAATGTATATGGCCTGAATTTATATTTTGACCCCTTGCGTTCTAAAACGTTTTGTTGTATCGTTCTGTCCTGAAAGAATAGAAGCAATTCTTCTATGTGAGAGAATATAAACGTTATTCGCAAACAACATGCGGCGTCATTAAGTTTCTTATTACCAATTTAAACATGATTAGTAATAGCACAACTAAAGTTTGTGAACATATCATTGTAAAATGGTCGGTTGGATTGAGTTTTGTATGGATTCTACAAGGGCCATTTCTATGGAATTACAAATTAGCTTTATATTTTTATGGATGGGTTCATCGTCTTTGGATTTCCCACGCTTCGGATGTGTTTGTGATCAAGTAGACACCACGACCACCATCAGTAGGGTGGGAAGGAGGGTGTGTGATATTTTTTTCTTTTCCCGTTGCAACGCACGGGCATTTTTGCTAGTTATTATCTACGTAAGTTCAGTTTTTTCTTTTTCTTTTCTCCTCATCCTTTTTCAAATTCGGTGAACCTTTTTCGAAATCAATAATTTCCTTTTCAATTTCGATGAATTTTTTTTTGAAATCCGATGAACTTTTTTTCAAATCCAATGAACTTTTTTCAGATCCGGTGAACTATTTTCAAAATCGATGAACTATTTTCGAAATCGATGAACTATTTTCAAAATTTGATGAACTTTTTTCCAATTCTATGAACTTTTCTCAAATCTGATAAACTATTTCTAAAATTTGATGAACTTTTTTTCAAAATCGATGAACTTTTTTAAAATTTGTGAACTATATTCAGAATTGATGAACTATTTTTTCAAATTCGACGAACTTTTTTCAGAATTGATTAACTTTTTCTTCTAATTCGTGCTTTTCTTTAAATTTGATGAACTTTTTTGAATTCCAACGTTTTTTAAAATTGAACTTTTATTACAAAACTATGATTTTCTTTTCCTTTTTTACGTTTTCCTTTTCCGAAATGATTTTTATGGTACAGAAATTATGTTCATGTTGTACTAGAAGAAGTATTAAATAAGTTTGTTTTTGGATCATGAACATGTAGGCGGTCCTGGTGCAGTGGTTACTCCGCCGTTTCTTTCACCTACTCGCGTTGGTTCGAATCCCACATCCCGCAAGTGTTTTTCTACCGCGTTCGATTTTTGGCGAGGTTGTTGGGCCGGCCGGCTAGGCGATGCGCGCGGGCGCCAGGAACCTTAACCGGCGCAGAAGGCGCCCAATAGGACCTCCCCGTATGTACGTCCTCCGACGAAGCGGATTCCAAAGCCCGTCGTCGCCCGCCTGGGCCTCGACATATGGCCCAACGAAGCCAAATCCCACACGAGAAGGAAAGCGTCGGTCGGAGTCCTTCACCATGGACTTCCCCGCGCGTCTAGCAGGAGAGACCCCGCCGCCTCTTCGATTTTCCAATCCCCACTTCCCCGTCTCCTCCACGGACCCCCAAAAAATCCCAAATTGCCGGCGGAACCCTAGCTCTGGTGCTAGTGCTACTGCCACCACCTCCGGCGGAATCGGCGGCGGCTCCTCCCCGGCGCCGCACCTCGGAGGTTGCGCTGCTCGGAGCGTCGCCCGTCGCGTCCTTCCTCCGGCTACACCTTCAGGATTCGCGCCGCTCTGGTCCGAGGGCTTTGGACCGTCCTCTTACCTCTGTGCACATGTATGATTTTGCCCTTGGTAGCAGTAGTCTCTGTTCTTGTCCCTTCTATCGTTGATGTAGGTATATGCACCCTCGACGCTATTGCAGCTGATCTCCCTAAAAGAAGTTTGGTCCTTATGCAATGCAATTCATTGACGGACACAAGTAGTCCCGCAGACCGGCTTCCGGTCTCTATTGATTCTGATTCCTTCACCAAGTAGTACTATTAGTATTCTGCGCAATTAGTAATTACAGTATTAGATATCAATGGACCATCAAAACTTCAGAGAAAAATTCTTATAAGCTGCTAACTCTTCAATCCTTGCTAGATTGTCTGTCAGCTAATTAATTAGCTGATAACTTATGATACATGTTCTTGTCATAGATAGATCGGATACATTAGCCATGGCTTCTGGCTATCAATAGAAGCACACAAAAGTTTTCTAAGCACATTACTGATAATATCTAAAATAATAACGTCATGTTAATGGCCGGCTATGTCTGAATACCATATTTAGTCCAAGTACTATTACTTGTTTACCAGAGTGGGTTTTCTCTCTGGTAATATTTCCAATTCTTTGTTATTTAGATGCTGCATGTTATAGTCTCAGGTTTATATTATTGTCCATTGTAGGTGTTATCCGTTCATGTGCAAAGCAGGACGTTTACACCATCAACGGGTGTCAGACATGGACTCTTCCACCCTCCTTTGCCAGTGTTGTGTCATGCTCGAGCACGCCATCAACTTGTGCCGGACACGGACTCCACATGAACTCCCTCCTTTGCCACATAATAGGCATCGAGTGCTCTAAGGAAGCATCCAATCTCGCTGTTCTACCAACTTCGCCGGAACACCGACCGCCGGTGCTCCACCTGAGGTACGCTGGATCACATGCCAAGCTAAATGCGGCTCTGCTGTTTTAAATAAGACATGATTTTTAGCTTCCATCGTTAATACTTAATACCTTGCCATGTACGGACAATCTGCAGAGTTTGCAAACAAAAAAGTGAAACCTGTAATGATGAGTGATGACTATGGTATTATATCCATCTAATTATGAGAATTAAATAGGCATGTAGTATAGAGAGGGACATATCAAGTTTACTATGAACTCAAACAGGACATGTTTGACAAACAATACACGATCAGGCTCTTTAATTGAGTATTATTTTAGGGAGCAAAGATGCACACCTGCCTTTATTGCGCTTTGCTGGGATATAATTCATTCTGATCACCTTGTGGGTTGGTGTGCTAGATTACCACCCTAACATGTTGTCGATTTTATATAATCAGTATACACTATGTTTCTATGTTGTTCTAATGGATTGAAATGAACATAAATCAACCATGTATATTTACATGGCCTTATACTATGCTTTTCGGCTAGGTTGTTTTCAACTGGAGACAAAATCAGTGTTATTGTCATGCATGGAAGAAGAGCTCGACCTTATTGCTAACATGTAAGCAGCTTTGTTGCCTTCCTAGTCCGATCATGGATTTTAAGCATACTACTAACAAAATGTTGGTGTGTGTGGCAGGTTTTAACTAATTCAGAAAATGGCCAGTACTGAATTTATAGTACTAAATCTACACTCTAAAATATGTCTATATACATCCGTACGTAGTCCTTATTGAAATCTCTAAAAAGACTTATATTTAGGAACGGAGGGAGTAGTTCTGTATTAGCAGATCCCTCTATGGGTTCTGCAGTTGTATTGCTGATAGGTGTGGCTGGATGATTTTGATAGATGATGTATTTGTGGGTCTGGTGCTCATTATAATTGTGTGCTGGTAACAAGGATAAAAGAGAAATTCTCCTGAGTTGCGTTTAATGTGAATGACCCTACTCAGCATGAGCTTAACAGTTAGTGTTCTTGTGGTACTTACCTTGCTTGCCATATGTTCATATGGCCTCTTTGTTAAATGTTCAAGGTATACTTGCTGTGATATGTCTTAGCACTTCGATAAGCTGACACAAGGTATCCTGATTGTAGTTATATTGATTCAGTTTAACAACAATAGTAGATATAGTGACAAAATTCCATTGTTGTATATAGCAAGAACTTTTAACACCTCTTTTCTCAACCAGAATTTCAAATCATAGATGATGGGTGTTGAACTACTAGAATATTTATGTCCTCGTTGCAAAGCATAGGCATATGTGCTAGTTTATTCCAAAAGAGAATCATGTTTTTTTAAGGAGGGAGGCTAGCTTCTATAGACTTGCATATGTTTGTAACGTTTCCCTTTGCTACCTTGTCAAAGTGCAAAGTGCAAATTTCCAGTTTTTGTGTCTGCCAATCCATTTATAAGCTGTTGTGTGCTACAATTTCGAACAAACTATGACAAATGTTGTGGTAATGAATCCTTGTGATTATTTACTGATTTTTTTGCCCTTTCCTCCATCGCTCAGTTCAAAGGTTGGCAGATGCTTACTATGCTGCTTTGGTCTGTATGTAGGTTTTATCGCAGACCATGCTGTAGAGTCGCACAAACCGCTAGTGCTGCTTTTGCTTTGTGACATTTTCAGATCCACAGGTAGTTTAAGTATAACTTGCTCATGTGGTTAGGCCATATACCCAATAGATATTCAAATCTTCTATGTGCTGCATGGTAAATGCATTGTCATTTTGTCAAGCACCATCATGGTTGTTGCACAGTGTCTTGTTACAATTCTCTGAAGGTCATTAGTAAAACAGGAAGTCTAATTCCCTTTCCCCCTCATTTCCTACAGATAGATCCGCTGATGGATTTAAGTTTTCATTCACCAACTACTCAATTCCTCGGAGATGAGGATCGTTCTGTAGCTCATGTGAGTTCACTCTATAAGCACGATACAACATGCATGCATATTTGTTCGACACCTTATCATTAATATATTCCTTTTGAAATCGCAAACATAGCTATTTATTACTTAAGTTTTTGTCAAAGTTCGGAAGATTTTTGTATTTTCCATCATGTAATGCACGCCCTAGGTTGGGATAGATATTGCTTTCTGGAGGATGGTGATAAGTTAAGGTACACCCTTGTGTTTACGTACGATGTTATAGAGTATAGACATGGGCGAGACATCTAGTCAAACCTACATAGGATTTCTAAAATGATATAATTATAACTGTTACATGTCAACCTGCATCAAAAGAATCCACAAAACATGGACTACTAGTGTAGTGAAGAGGATGAGGGGGAATCATCGGGGAAGCCTTAGGGGACGAGTGGGGTTAGGTAGCCCGAGGTAACAAACAAGGTGGTGAAGAGGCATGTGATGATGGCATTGGGTATACAACAATAGTACAAGAAGACACGATGGGATGGGTGGATGAGGGCAAATACATGAGTGATAGGTGTATTGAGGAAAGAAATATCGTTAATGTTGGAGGCCAAAGGAGACGATGGACCTGAATAGAAAGGAGACAATGGGTCAAATTAGTATTTGAAGGCCGGTGTTAAAGTTTGCCAAAACAGGGGATTATCATTTGGGCTTGATAGAGTATGAATATATCTCACTTGGTCATGTTTGCATCAAAAGCGTGTCCCACTTTGGAGAAGAATACACCAACCATTTTGGTAGTGGGCCTAACTCTTCTCAACAATACTGTTTAGGCCTCATTCCCCTAATACGCTAGTCATTGTCTCCTTTCCCGTATTTTTGTTAATCTCACTCACAAACACTTCATGATTCGAGTGAGGGAATGCTAGCTGCCATGGCGGCATTGTCCCCTCAATGAGATTGAAGGCTCTAGCAACATCGTGTGAGAGGCATCAGCGCTAGTGAGTTTGCCACGACGGCAGCCGCGGAGCATATAGTGGAGGGTAGAGGTGCACTTGGACACGAGGCACTACAGTTTGTTTCTTCTTTCGGGCGAGTGGCAGCTAGATAGACAAGACTCCCGATAAGATAAACGATGTTAGATCAGACAAAGTGTCACCATCAACAGGAGTCGTAGCAGTGCACTCATCATTAAGAGAGGCATGCGCAAGATCTTGGATTACTTTTCTTGAGTAAGAAAGACCTCAATCCCAAGAAAGTAGCGAAGTGGGCCAAGATTAGACATAAGAACCTGCTCACTAAGACGTGCCTTCACACAACCAACAATAGCCATCACAGTGGTAAAACACTCAAAACTAGGCGCTAGGGCTTGCTTAACGCCATAGAGAGCGACGGAGAAGAGATAACATGTCGTGAGGAACAGAATACCCAAGTGGTGGTTGCATGTAAACCTTCTCACGTAGCTCACCGTTAAGAAAGGCATTCTTAGCATCAAGCTGAGACAGACTAGTGGTGAACAGAGGCCACAACAAAAGGTCTATGATAAGCGAGGTGAGGAAATCATAGGAGATGATGTTGGATTTGCAATAATTGGAGAAGTATGAGCAGTACGATGAATGGATAAGGGCTCAACAAGAATGATACGAGTGTCGGGAGAAGTGAGGAAATAAATATCCTCCATTAAAAAGGTTAAGGAAAATGGACGTTGGTAGAAAGGACGAGACTCATCAAGTCACATCCCAAGAAATAGGCATCAGACGACCAACATGATCCCAACAAAGAAATCATTTATGCTCATCGTTGTATCCTATGAAGACACACTCACCAGGCCGAGCAGTCAGTTTGGTGGCTTCATGAGGGGCAAGGACATAGCTAACACGACCAAACAATTGAAGCGCCAGATAATCAAGAAACGGCCAGATAGACGCTTGAAAGGAACGTCACCCTATCGAGCAGTGGATGGTCGAAGGTTGATGAGATAGATGGAAGTGGTGACAGACTTGGCCCGAAAGTGCGGTGGAAGAGAGGCGACGACCATAAACGCACGGGCCTTCTCAAGGTAACGATGTTTGCGACGTCATTTTGAGCATGAGACCAAGAAAAGAGGTCTTAGCAACAACACCCTTCTCAGCAAGGACTCCATGCAAGAGCTTGGAGATACACTCTTTAGTAGAGTCATCACATAACACAATAAGCGTAGAGAACTGAATGTGGACCGTGGTAGCAAAACGCTTATATATAGATAAGACCTCACTACGAGAAGAAATAAAGTACATCCCGGTACATGGAGAGAAATCATCTATAAAGATAATATACTAGCGATGACCTACTTTTGCGGCAAAGGAGATGGACCCAAGAGAACAAGGTCGAAACGACGCTAAGACATAGTCTCGCTATGAGTATAAGGTAATTGGACCTGTTTACCAAGCCGACAACCCTAACAGTCTAAAGACATCATCAAAGACGGATCCAAGAGGACCACGTCGAACTAAGGATGAGAGATGAGGGCCACACAAGTGACTCAAGGAGATGATGCCACTTCTGAAAATAACTTGTAAACAAGGCAATAGAGGCGGGGAGACTGGCAGTAGTGGCAGCAGATGGACTTGATCCACCATCCCACGTGCCTGTGCACTCTTCGTTCCCCGCAGATTCGGGTTGGTGTCCTTCCACGCCATCACATGCTGCCATTCGGGATGAACAATGTCACGATAAGAAGTCGTCTCAAGAATAGCAGTGCCAACGCTTGGAAGACCAAGGTGATAAACAGGAGGATGCGGACAAGGACGCTAGCCATAAGTAGGTTGAGATATGGTAGATGGCGCATTAGTAGACACATCCACCACACGCGGACGACGTCTATAAAAGTGAGGAAAAGATAGCAGAGTACGAGTAGGAATCATCGAGACAATCTCAAGTCATGGTGACAAGGAAGCTACCGGTGATGAAGGTCTGTGTTAAGCGAGGTGAGGAAACCATAGGAGATGATGTTGGATCTACAATAGTCGGAGAAGGAGTATGATGAATGGATAAGGGTTCAATGGGAGTCATAGGAGTGTCGGGAAAGTGAGGAAAGAGATATCCTCTAATATAGAAGTTGATGAAAATGAGCACGGTAGAAGGGGTGAGACTCAACAAAAGTCACATCCCAAGAAATAGGCATCCAACAACCAACATGTTCCCTACAACGATATTCCATATGCTCATCGTTGTAACCTATGAAGACACACTCAATAGACCGGGCAGTCAGTTTGGTGTCTTCACGAGGGGCAAGAAGGGCATAACACAACCAAACAATTGAAGCGCCAAATAATCAAGAAATAGTTAGATAGACGCTTGAAAGGAACACCACCCTATCGAGCAGCAAATGGCTGAAGGTTGATGAGATAGATGGAAGTGGTGACAGACTCGGTCCTAAAGTGCGGTGGAAGAGACGCGACGACCATCAACGCATGAGCCTTCTCAAGGTGACGATGTTTGAGACGCCATTTTGAGCATGAGCAGTTGAGCACCAAGAAAAGAGATCTGAGCAACAACACCTTGCTCAACAATGACTCCATGCAAGAGCTTGTAGATATACTCTTTAGCAGAGTCATCGCATAACACAATAAGCGTAGAGAACTAAATGTGAACCGTGGCAGCAAAACGCTGATATATAGATACGACCTCACTACGAGAAGAAATAAAATAGATCCAGGTGTGTGGAGAGAAATCATCTATAAAGATAATATACTAGTGATGGCCTACTTTTGAGGCAAAGGAGATGGACCCGGACATCAGAGAGAACAAGGTCGAAACGACGCTGAGACATAGTCTCGCTATGAGTATAAGGTAATTGGACTTGTTTACCAAGCCGACAACCCTGATAGTCTAAAGGCATCACCGGAGAAGGATCCAAGAGGACCACGTCGAACTAAGGGTGAGAGATGAGGGCCACACAAGTGACTCAAGGAGATGATGCCACTTTTGAAAATAACTTGTAAATTAGGCAATAGAGGCGGGGAGATTGGCAGTAGTGGCAGCAGATGGACTTGATCCACCATCCCACGTGCCTGTGCACTCTTCGTTCCCCGCAGATTCGGGTTGGTGTCCTTGTCCTGTTTGCGGATTTTGTGTCACGCACTTGATTAAGCATCCCACGTTCTCCTATAGTGTGCCCTTGGCCTTGACGATAGGTAGCGCCGTGTTCTCGGGCGTGTCCCGTGCATAAAATCCAGGTATGTGCCGATTGTTCGAGCTCTTGCTCACCATTGGTGGTGCTCGAGCGTGCGGTTATGGTGTCGCCCATAAAGGGAACATGGGATGTGGGATCAAGACAACACACATAGCAATCCGCCACCAGGCAAAGGATGCTCATCCGGACTTACATGGAGCAGAGGTGGACACAAGGTGGATGAGTGTGCTCATCAGTAAGAGCAGCACGAGCAATAAGATCCTGGATATGCTTCTTTTAGGAAATAAAGAAGCCACTAGAGGTAGAAGAAACCTCAATCGCAAGTAGTGACGAGGACTAAGATCAGAGATAAGAAGCTCATTATGACGAGCCTTCACAAAGGCAATGTACTTGTGAATCGTTGTCAGTGATGATTCACAGATAAAAGAAGTGTTTGACCATGAGTTGAATGGTGGACAGGAAATGCAGGATCATGAGCACTCACCGAAAAAACCAGCTGCAGTTAGCACTAAGACGAAGTGCTCAAACCAGGCAGGAGGGGTTTACTCAAGACCATATAAAGAGCGACGAAGACGACAAACCATTCCACCCCGAAGAGAATACTCATGTAGTGGCTACATGTAGGCATTCTTACATCAAGTTGAGACATACCGGCGGCGAACAGAAGCCACGACGAAAATTCTACGAATAGTGGTCATGTTGGCCATTATAGGAGCAAATGTCTCATCATAGTCATGACCATGTTCTCACCACTAGATGAGCTTTGTAACACTCAAGAGAAACATCAGTCTTAACCTTTTAGATCCACTTAGAAGTGATGCGACGAGCACGAGGAAGAGAAATGAGATCCCACACGCTGATGTGGTCAAGAGCATCAATCAAGCTTCGACGCCATCACATGCTGCTATTCGGGATGAACAACGTCAGGATATGAAGTCGTCTCAAGAATAGCAAAGCTAATGCTTGGAAGACCACAAGTAGGAAGAGGACGAGGACGCAAGCCATAAGTAGACTGAGACAGGGAAGATGGCACATTAGTAGACACACCCACAACACGCGAACGACGTGTATAAATGTGAGGAAAAGATAGCAGAGTACGAGCAGGAATCATCGAGACAAATCTCAAGTCATGGTGACAAGGAAGCTACCAGTGATGAAGGTCTGTGATAAGCGAGGTGAGGAAATCATAGGAGATTATGTTGGATCTGCAATAGTCGGAGTAGCAAGAGGAGTACAATGAATGGATAACGACTCAATAGGAGTGATAGGAGTGTCGGAAAAGTGAGGAAAGAGATATCCTCCAATAAAGAAGTTGATGAAAATGAGCACGGGTAGATGTGGTGAGACTCAACAAAAGTCACATCCAAAGGAATAGGCATCCAACAACCAACATGTTCCCTACAATGATATCCTGTTAGCTCATCGTTGTAACCTATGAAGACACACTCAATAGACTGGGCAGTCAGTTTGTTGTCTTCACGAGGGGCAAGAAGGACATAACACGGCCAAACAACTGAAGCGCCAAATAATCAAGAAAAAGTTAGATAGACGCTTGAAAGGAACGCCACCCTGTCGAGCAGCGGATGGCTGAAGGTTGATGAGATAGATGGAAGTGGTGACAGACTCGGCCCGAAAGTGCGGCAGAAGAGAGGTGACGACCATCAACAAATGAGCCTTCTCAAGGTGATGATGTTTGCGACACCATTTTGAGCAAACAGTTGAGCACCAAGAAAAGAGATCTGAGCAACAGCACCCTGCTCAACAAGGACTCCATGCAAGAGCTTGGAGATATAATCTTTAGCAGAGTCTTCGCATAACACAATAAGCGTAGAGAACTGAATGTGAACCATGGCAGCAAAACGCTTATATATAGATAAGTCCTCACTATGGGAAGAAATAAAATAAATTCAGGTGTGTGGAGAGAAATCATCTATAAAGATAATATACTAGCGATGACCTACTTTTGAGGCAAAGGAGATGGACTCAGACATCAGAGAGAACAAGGTCAAAACGATGCTTAGACATAGTCTCGCTATAAGTATAAGGTAATTGGACCTGTTTCCCAAGCCGACAACCCTTATAGTCTAAAGACATCACCGGAGACGGATCCAAGTGGACCACGTCGAACTAAGGATGAGAGACGAGGGCCACACAAGTGACTCAAGGAGATGATGCCACTTCTAAAAATAACTTGTAAACTAGGCAATAGAGGTGGGGAGACTGGCGGTAGTGGCAGCAGATGGACTTGATCCAGTATCCCATGTGCCTGTGCACTCTTCGTTCCCGTTGATTCGGGATGGTGTCCTTGTCCCGTTTGTGGATTTTGTGTCACGCACTTGATTAAGCATCCCATGTTCTCCTACAGTGTGCCCTTGGCCTTGACGACAGGTAGCGCCGTGTTCTCGGGCGTGTCCCGTGCATAAAATTCAGGTATGCGCCGATTGTCCGAGCTCTTGCACACCATTGGTGGTGCTCGAGCGTGCGGTTATGGTGTCGCCCATAAAGGGAACACGGGATGTGGGATCGAGACAACACACATAGCAATCCGCCACCAGGCAACGGATGCCCATCCGGACTTACAGTGAGCAGAGGTACACAAGGTGGATGAGTGGGCTCATTAGTAAGAGCAGCATGAGTAATAAGATCCTGGATATACTTCTCTTTGGAAATAAAGAAGCCTTAGAGGGAGCGGAGGTGGACACAAGGTGGATGAGTGTGCTCATCAGTAAGAGCAGCACGAGTAATAAGATCCTGGATATTCTCTTAGGAAATAAAGAAGCCTTAGAGGTAGAAGAAACCTCAATCGCAAGTAGTGACGAGGACTAAGATTAGAGATAAGAAACTCATTATGACGAGCGTTCACAAAGGCAATGTACTTGTGAGTCGTCGCTAGTGATGATTCAAATATAAAAGAAGTGTTCGACCATGAGTTGAATGGTGGACAGGAAGTGCAGGATCATGAGCACTCACCGAAAAACCAGCCGCAATTAGCACTAAGACGAAGTGCTCAAACCAGGCAAGAGGGGTTTACTCAAGACCATATAAAGAGCGACGAAGACGACAAACCATGCAATCCGGAAGAGAATACTCATGTAGTGGCTACATGCAGGCATTCTTACATCAAGTTGAGACCTACATGCGGCGAACAGAAGCCACACCGAAAAGTCTGCAAATAGTGGTCATGTTGGCCATTATAGGAGCAAATGTCTCATCATAGTCATGACCATGTTCTCACCACTAGATGAGCTTTGTAACACTCAAGAGAACCATCAGTCTTAAACTTTTAGATCCACTTAGAAGTGATGAGACGAGCACGAGGAAGAGAAATGAGATCCCACGCGCCGATGTGGTCAAGAGCATCAATCAAGCTTTGACGCCATCACATCTTGCTATTCAGGATGAACAACGTCAGGATATGAAGTCGTCTCAAGAATAGCAACGCCAACGCTTGGAAGACCACAAGTAGGAAGCGGACGAGGACGCAAGCCATAAAGTAGGCTGAGACAGGGAAAATGGCACATTAGTAGACACTCCCACAACACGCGGACGACGTGTATAAAAGTGAGGAAAATATAGCAGAGTACGAGAAGGAACCATCGAGACAAATCTCAAGTCATGGTGACAAGGAAGCTACCAGTGATGAAGGTCTGTGAGAAGCGAGGTGAGGAAATCATAGGAGATTATGTTCCATCTGCAATAGTCGGAGAAGCAGGAGTACGATGAATGGATAACAACTCAACAGGAGTGATATGAGTGTCGGGGAAAGTGAGGAAAGAGATATCCTCCAATAAAGAAGTTGCTGAAAATGAGCACGGGTAGATGGGTTGAGACTCAACGAAGGTCACATCCCAAGAAATAGGTATCCAACAACCAACATGTTCCCTACAACGATATCCTGTTAGCTCATCGTTGTAACCTATGAAGAAAAACTCAATAGACTAGGCAGTCAGTTTGTTGCCTTCATGAGGGGTAAGACGGACATAACAGAGCCAAATAATCAAGAAATAGTAAGATAGACGCTTGAAAGGAACGCCACCCTATCGAGCAGCGGATGGCTGAAGGTTGATGAGATAGATGGAAGTGGTGACAGACTCGACCCGAAAGTGCGGCGGAAGAGAGGTGACGACCATCAACGCATGAGCCTTCTCAAGGTGACGATGTTTGTGATGCCATTTTGAGCAAACAGTTGAGCACCAAGAAAAGAGATCTGAGCAACGGCACCCTGCTCAACAAGGACTCCATGCAAGAGCTTGGAGATATACTCTTAAGCAGAGTCTTCGCATAACACAATAAGCGTAGAGAACTGAATGTGAACCGTGGCAGCAAAACATTTATATATAGATACGACCTCACTACGAGAAGAAATAAAATAGATCCAGGTGTGTGGAGAGAAATCATCTATAAAGATAATATACTAGCGATGACCTACTTTTGAGGCAAAGGAGATGGACCCAGACATGAGAGAAAACAAGGCCGAAACGACGCTAAGACATAGTCTCGCCATGAGTATAAGGTAATTGGAACTGTTTACCAAGTCGACAACCCTGACAGTATAAAGACATCACCGGAGACGGATCCAAGAGGACCACGTCGAACTAAGGATGAGAGACGAGGGCCACACAAGTGACTCAAGGAGATGATGCCACTTCAGAAAATAACTTGTAAACTAGGCAATAGAGGCGGGGAGACTGGCGGTAGTGGCAGCAGATGGACTTGATCCAGCATACCATGTGCCTGTGCACTCTTCGTTCCCTGCTGATTCGGGTTGGTGTCCTTGTCCTGTGTGTGGATTTTGTGCACGCACTTGATTAAGCATCCCACGTTCTCCTACATTGTGCCCTTGGCCTTGACGATAGGTAGCGCCATGTTCTCGGGCGTGTCCCATTTATAAAATCCAGGTATGCGCTGATTGTCCGAGCTCTTGCTCGCCATTGGTGGTGCTCGAGCGTGCGGTTATGGTGTCGCCCATAAAGGGAACACGGGATGTGGGATTGAGACAACACACATAGCAATCCGCCACCAGGCAAAGGATGCCCATCCAGACTTCCAGGAAGCGGAGGTGGACAGAAGGTGGATGAGTGTGCTCATCAGTAAGAGCAGCACGAGCAATAAGATCCTGGATATGCTTCTCTTAGGAAATACAGAAGCCATTAGAGGTAGAAGAAACCTCAACCGCAAGTAGTGACGAGGACTAAGATCAGAGATAAGAAGCTCATTATGACTAAGTTCAGAGATTAGAAGCTCATTATGACAAAGGCAATGTACTTGTGAGTCGTCGGCAGTGATGATTCACATATAAAAGAAGTGTCCGACCATGAGTTGAATGGTGGACAGGAAGTGCAGGATCATTAGCACTCACCAAAAAAACCAGCCGCAATTAGCACTAAGACGAAGTGGTCAAACCAGGTAGGAGGGGTTTACTCAAGACCATATAAAGAGCGACGAAAACGACAAACCATGCCATCCGAAAGAGAATACTCATGTAGTGGCTACATGTAGGCATTCTTACATCAAGTTGAGACATACCGGCGGCAAACAGAAGCCACGATGAAAAGTCTATGAATAGTGGTCATGTTGGCCATTATAGGAGCAAATGTCTCATCATAGTCATGACCATGTTCTCACCACTAGATGAGCTTTGTAACAATCAAGAGAACCATCAGTCTTAACCTTTTAGATCCACTTAGAAGTGATCAGACGAGCACGAGCAAGAGAAATGAGATCCCACGCGCTGATGTGGTCAAGAGCATCAATTAAGCTTCGACGCCATCACATGCTGCTATTCGGGATGAACAACGTCAGGATATGAAGTCGTCTCAAGAATAGCAACACCAACGCTTGGAAGACCACAAGTAGGAAGCGGACGAGGACGAAAGCCATAAGTAGGCCGAGACAGGGAAGATGGCACATTTGTAGACACTCCGACAACACGGACGTCGTGTATAAAAGTGAGGATAAGATAGCAAAGTACGAGCAGGAATCATCGAGACAAATCTCAAGTCATGGTGACAAGGAAGCTACCAGTGATGAAGGTCTGTGATAAGCGAGGTGAGGAAACCATAGGAGATTATGTTGGATCTGCAATAGTCGGAGAAGCAGGAGGAGTACGATGAATGGATAACGGCTCAACAGGAGTGATAGGAGTGTCGGGAAAGTGAGGAAAGAGATATCCTCCAATAAAGAAGTTGATGCAAATGAGCACGGGTAGAAGGGGTGAGACTCAACAAAAGTCACATCCCAAGAAATAGGTAGCCAACAACCAACATGTTCCCTACAACGATATCCTGTTAGCTCATCGTTGTAACCTATGAAGAAAAACTCAATAGACTGGGCAGTCAGTTTGGTGCCTTCATGAGGGACAAGGACATAACACGGCCAAATAATCAAGAAATAGTAAGATAGACGCTTGAAAGGAACGCCACCCTATCAAGCAGCGGATGGCTGAAGGTTGATGAGATAGATGGAAGTGGTGACAGACTCTAGCCCGAAAGTGCGGCGGAAGAGAGGTGACGACCATCAATGCATGAGCCTTCTCAAGGTGACGATGTTTGTGATGCCATTTTGAGCAAACAGTTGAGCACCAAGAAAGGAGATCTGAGCAACATCACCTTGCTCAACAAGGACTACATGCAAGAGCTTGGAGATATACTCTTTAGCAGAGTCTTCACATAACACAATAAGCGTAGAGAACTGAATGTGAACCATGGCAGCAAAACGCTTATATATAGATAAGACCTCACTACGAGAAGAAATAAAATAGATCCAGGTGTGTGGAGCGAAATCAACTATAAAGATAATATACTAGCGATGACCTACTTTTGAGGCAAAGGAGATGGACCCAGACATGAGAGAGAACAAGGTCGAAACGACACTGGGACATAGTCTCGCCATGAGTATAAGGTAATTGGACTTGTTTACCAAGCCGACAACCCTGACAGTCTGATGACATCACCGGAGACGGATCCAAGAGGACCACGTCGAACTAAGGATGAGAGACGATGGCCACACAAGTGACTCAAGGAGATGATGCCACTTCTGAAAATAACTTGTAAACAAGGAAATAGAGGCGGGGAGACTGGCGGTAGTGGCAGCAGATGGACTTGATCCAGCATCCCACGTGCCTGTGCAGTCCTCGTTCCCCACTGATTTGGGTTGGTGTCCGTGTCCTGTTTGCGGATTTTGTGTCAGGCACTTGATTAAGCATCCCACGTTCTCCTACAGTGTGCCCTTGGCCTTGATGATAGGTAGCGCCGTGTTCTCGGGCGTGTCCCCTGCATAAAATCCAAGTATGCGCCGATTGTCCGAGCTCTTGCTCGCCATTGGTGGTGCTTGAGCGTGCGGTTATGGTGTTGCCCATAAAGGGAACACGGGATGTGGGATCGAGACAACACACATAGCAGTCTGCCACCAAGCAAAGGATGCCCATCCGGACTTATAAGGAGCGGAGGTGGACACAAGGTGGATGAGTGTGCCCATCAGTAAGAGCAGCACGAGCAATAAGATCCTGGATATGCTTTTCTTAGGAAATAAAGAAGCCATTAGAGGGAAGAAACCTTAATTGCAAGTAGTGACGAGGACTAAGATCGGGGATAAGAAACTCATTATGACGAGCCTTCACAAAGTTATATAAAAGGAGTGTTCGACCATGAGTTGAATTTTGGATACGAAGTGCAGGATCATGAGCACTCACCGAAAAAACCAGCCGCAGTTAGCACTAAGATGAAGTGCTCAAACCAGGCAGGAGGGGTTTACTCAAGACCATATAAAGAGCGACGAAGACGACAAACCATGCCATCCGGAGGAGAATACTCATGTAGTGGCTACATGTAGGCATTCTTACATCAAGTTGAGACATATCGGTGGCGAACAGAAGCCACGACGAGAAGTCTACGAATAGTGGTCATCTTGGCCATTATAGGAGCAAATGTCTCATCATAGTCATGACCATGTTCTCACCACTAGATGAGCTTTGTAACAATCAAGAGAACCATCAGTCTTAACCTTTTAGATCCACTTAGAAGTGATCAGACGAGCACGAGCAAAAGAAATGAGATCCCACGCGCTGATGTGGTCAAGAGCATCAATTAAGCTTCGACGCCATCACATGCTGCTATTCGGGATGAACAACGTCAGGATATGAAGTCGTCTCAAGAATAGCAACAGCAACGCTTGGAAGACCACAAGTAGGAAGCGGACGAGGACGCAAGTCATAAGTAGGCCGAGACAGGGAAGATGGCACATTAGTAGACACTCCCACAACACGGACGACGTGTATAAAAGTGAGGAAAAGATAGCAGAGTACGAGCAGGAATCATCGAGACAAATCTCAAGTCATAGTGACAAGGAAGCTACCAGTGATGAAGGTCTGTGATAAGCGAGGTGAGGAAACCATAGGAGATTATGTTGGATCTGCAATAGTCGGAGAAGCAGGAGGAGTACGATGAATGGATAACGGCTCAACAGGAGTGATAGGAGTGTCGGGAAAGTGAGGAAAGAGATATCCTCCAATAAAGAAGTTGATGCAAATGAGCACGGGTAGAAGGGGTGAGACTCAACAAAAGTCACATCCCAAGAAATAGGCATCCAACAACCAACATGTTCCCTACAGCGATATCCTGTTAGCTCATCGTTATAACTTCTGAAGACAAACTCAATAGACTGGGCAGTCAGTTTGGTGCCTTCACGAGGGGCAAGAAGGACATAACACGGCCAAATAATCAAGAAATAGTAAGATAGACGCTTGAAAGGAACGCCACGCTATCAAGTAGCGGATGGCTGAAGGTTGATGAGATAGAGGGAAGTGGTGACAGACTCTGGCCCAAAAGTGCGGCGGAAGAGAGGTGACGATCATCAACGCATGAGCCTTCTCAAGGTGACGATGTTTGTGATGCCATTTTGAGCAAACAGTTGAGCACCAAGAAAGGAGATCTGAGTAACAACACCTTGCTCAACAAGGACTCCATGCAAGAGCTTGGAGATATACTCTTTAGGAGAGTCTTCGCATAACACAATAAGCGTAGAGAACTGAATGTGAACCGTGGCAGCAAAACGTTTATATATAGATACGACCTCACTACGAGAAGAAATAAAATAGATCCAGGTGTGTGGAGAGAAATCATCTATAAAGATAATATACTAGCGATGACCTACTTTTGAGGCAAAGGAGATGGACCCAGACATGAGAGAGAACAAGGTCGAAATGACGCTGAGACATAGTCTCGCCATGAGTATAAAGTAATTGGAACTGTTTACCAAGCCGACAACCCTGACAGTCTAAAGACATCACCGGAGACGGATCTAAGAGGACCACGTCGAACTAAGGATGAGAGGCGAGGGCCACACAAGTGACTCAAGTAAATGATGCCACTTTTGAAAATAACTTGTAAACAAGGCAATAGAGGCGGGGAGACTGGCGGTAGTGGCAGCAGATGGACTTGATCCAGCATCCCACGTGCCTGTGCAGTCCTCGTTCCCCGCTGATTCTGGTTGGTGTCCTTGTCCTGTTTGCGGATTTTGTGTCAGGCACTTGATTAAGCATCCCACATTCTCCTACAGTGTGCCCTTGGCCTTGACGATAGGTAGCGTCGTGTTCTCGGGCGTGTCCCTTGCATAAAATCCAAGTATGCGCCGATTGTCCGAGCTCTTGCTCCCCATTGGTGATGCTTGAGCGTGCGGTTATGGTGTTGCACATAAAGGGAACACGGGATGTGGGATCGAGACAGCACACATAGCAGTCTGCCACCAAGCAAAGGATGCCCATCCGGACTTATAGGGAGCGGAGGTGGACACAAGGTGGATGAGTGTGCCCATCAGTAAGAGCAGCACGAGCAATAAGATCCTGGATATGCTTCTCCTAGGAAATAAAGAAGCCATTAGAGGTAGAAGAAACCTTAATCGCAAGTAGTGACGAGGACTAAGATCGGAGATAAGAAACTCATTATGACGAGCCTTCACAAAGGCATATAAAAGGAGTGTTCGACCATGAGTTGAATGGTGGATACGAAGTGCAGGATCATGAGCACTCACCGAAAAAACCAGCCGCAGTTAGCATAAGATGAAGTGCTCAAACCAGGCAGGAGGGGTTTACTCAAGACCATATAAAGAGCGACGAAGACGACAAACCATGCCATCCGGAAGAGAATACTCATGTAGTGGCTACATGTAGGCATTCTTACATCAAGTTGAGACATACCGGCGGCGAACAGAAGCCACGACGAGAAGTCTACGAATAGTGGTCATATTGGCCATTATAGGAGCAAATGTCTCACCATAGTCATGACCATGTTCTCACCACTAGATGAGCTTTGTAACACTCAAGAGAACCATCAGTCTTAACCTTTTAGATCCACTTAGAAGTGATGGGACGAGCACGAGGAAGAGAAATGAGGTCCCACGCGCCGATGTGGTCAAGAGCATCAATCAAGCTTCGACGCCATCACATGCTGCTATTCAGGATGAACAACTTCAGCATATGAAGTCGTCTCAAGAATAGCAACACCAACGCTTGGAAGACCACAAGTAGGAAGCGGACGAGGATGCAAGTCATAAGTAGGCCGAGACAGGGAAGATGGCACATTAGTAGACACTCCCACAACACGGACGACGTGTATAAAAGTGAGGAAAAGATAGCAGAGTACGAGCCGGAATCATCGAGACAAATCTCAAGTCATGGTGACAAGGAAGCTACCAGTGATGAAGGTCTGTGATAAGCGAGGTGAAGAAATCATAGGAGATTATGTTGCATCTACAATAATCGGAGAAGCAGGAGGAGTATGATGAATGGATAACAGCTCAACAGGAGTGATAGGAGTGTCGGGAAAGTGAGGAAAGAGATATCCTCCAATAAAGAAGTTGATGCAAATGAGCACAGGTAGAAGGGGTGAGACTCAACAAAAGTCACATCCCAAGAAATAGGTATCCAACAACCAACATGTTCCCTACAACGATATCTTGTTAGCTCATCGTTGTAACCTATGAAGAAAAACTCAATAGACTGGGCAGTCAGTTTGGTGCCTTCACGAGGGACAAGGACATAACACGGCCAAATAATCAAGAAATAGTAAGATAGACGCTTGAAAGGAACGCAACCCTATCAAGCAGCGGATGGCTGAAGGTTGATGAAATAGATGGAAGTGGTGATAGACTCTGGCCCGAAAGTGCGGCGGAAGAGAGGTGACGACCATCAACGCATGAGCCTTCTCAAGGTGACGATGTTTGTGATGCCATTTTGAGCAAACAGTTGAGCACCAAGAAAGGAGATCGGAGCAACATCACCCTGCTCAAC
The DNA here is from genome assembly GCF_018294505.1 of Triticum aestivum. Lineage (NCBI taxonomy): Eukaryota > Viridiplantae > Streptophyta > Magnoliopsida > Poales > Poaceae > Triticum > Triticum aestivum. The sequence continues at coordinate 442,517,519 of NC_057807.1, read as the reverse complement.
AAGGACTCCATGCAAGAGCTTGGAGATATACTCTTTAGCAGAGTCTTCGCATAACACAATAAGCGTAGAGAACTGAATGTGAACCATAGCAGCAAAACGCTTATATATAGATAAGACCTCACTACGAGAAGAAATAAAATAGATCCAAGTGTTTTGAGAGAAATCAGCTAAAGATAATATACTAGCGATAACCTACTTTTGAGGCAAAGGAGATGGAACCAGACATCAGAGAGAACAAGGTCGAAACGACGCTGAGACATAGTCTTGCCATGAGTATAAGGTAATTGGACTTGTTTACCGAGCCGACAACCCTGACAGTCTGAAAACATCACCGGAGACGGATCCAAGAGGACGACGTCGAACTAAGGATGAGAAACGAGGGCCACACAAGAGACTCAAGAAGATGATGCCACTTCTGAAAATAACTTGTAAACAAGGAAATAGAGGCGGGGAGACTGGCGGTAGTGGCAGCAGATGGACTTGATCCAGCATCCCACGTGCCTATGCACTCTTCGTTCCCCGCTGATTCGGGTTGGTGTCCTTGTCCTGTTTGTGGATTTTGTGTCACGCACTTGATTAAGCATCCCACGTTCTCCTACAGTGTGCCCTTGGCCTCGACGATAGGTAGCGTCGTGTTCTCGGGCGTGTCCCGTGCATAAAATCCAAGTTTGTGCCGATTGTCCGAGCTCTTGCTCGCCATTGGTGGTGCTTGAGCGTGCGGTTATGGTATTGCCCATAAAGGGAACACGGGATGTGGGATCGAGACAGCACACATAGCAATCTGCCACCAGGCAAAGGATGCCCATCCGGACTTATAGGGAGTGGAGGTGGACACAAGGTGGATGAGTGTGCTCATTAGTAAGAGCAGCACGAGCAATAAGATCCTGGATATGTTTCTCTTAGAAAATAAAGAAGCCATTATAGGTAGAAGAAACCTTAATCGCAAGTAGTGACGAGGACTAAGATCGGAGATAAGAAACTCATTATGACGAGACTTCACAGAGGCATATAAAAGAAGTGTTCGACCATGAGTTGAATGGTGGATAGAAGTGCAGGATCATGAGCACTCACCGAAAAAACCAGCCGCAGTTAGCACTAAGATGAATTCCTCAAACCAGGCAGGAGGGGTTTACTCAAGACCATATAAAGAGTGCCGAAGGCGACAAACCATGCCATCCGAAAGAGAATACTCATGTAGTGGCTACATGTCGGCATTCTTACATCAAGTTGAGACATACCGGCGGCGAACAGAAGCCACGACGAAAAGTCTACGAATAGTGGTCATGTTGGCCATTGTAGGAGCAAATGTCTCATCATAGTCATGACCATGTTCTCACCACTAGATGAGTTTTGTAACACTCAAGAGAACCATCAGTCTTAACCTTTTAGATCCACTTAGAAGTGATGGGACGAGCACGAGGAAGAGAAATGAGATCCCACGCGCCGATGTGGTCAAGAGCATCAATCAAGCTTCGACGCCATCACATGCTGCTATTCAGGACGAACAACGTCAGGATATGAAGTCGTCTCAAGAATAGCAACACCAACGCTTGGAAGACCACAAGTAGGAAGAGGACGAGGACGCAAGCCATAAGTAGGCCGAGACAGGGAAGATGGCACATTAGTAGACACTCCCACAACACGGATGACGTGTATAAAAGTGAGGAAAAGATAGCAGAGTACGAGCAGGAATCATCGAGACAAATCTCAAGTCATGGTGATAAGGAAGCTACTAGTGATGAAGGTCTGTGATAAGCGAGGTGAGGAAATCATAGGAGATTATGTTGGATCTGCAATAGTCGGAGAAGCAGGAGGAGTTCGATGAATGGATAATGGCTCAACTGGAGTGATAGGAGTGTCGGGAAAGTGAGGAAAGAGATATCCTCCAATAAAGAAGTTGATGAAAATGAGCACGGGTAGAAGGGGTTAGACTCAACAAAAGTCGGCAGTCAGTTTGGTGCCTTCACGAGGGGCAAGAAGGAGATAACACGGCCAAATAATCAAGAAATAGTAAGATAGACGCTTGAAAGGAACGCCACACTATCAAGCAGCGGATGGCTGATGGTTGATGAGATAGATGGACGTGGTGACAGACTCTGGCCCGAAAGTGCATCGGAAGAGAGGTGACGACCATCAACGCATGAGCCTTCTCAAGGTGACGATGTTTGTGATGCAAATTTGAGCAAACAGTTGTGCACCAAGAAAGGAGATCTGAGCAACAACACCCTGCTCAACAAGGACTCCATCCAAGAGCTTGGAGATATACTCTTTAGCAGAGTCTTCGCATAACACAATAAGTGTAGAGAACTGAATGTGAACCGTAGCAACAAAACGCTTATATATAGATAAGACCTCACTACCAGAAGAAATAAAATAGATCCAGATGTGTGGAGAGAAATCATCTATAAAGTCAATATACTAGCGATGACCTACTTTTGAGGCAAAGGAGATGGACCCAGACATGAGAGAGAACAAGGTCGAAACGTCGCCGAGACATAGTCTCGCCATGAGTATAAGGTAATTGGAATTGTTTACCAAGCCGACAACCCTGACAGTCTAAAGACATCACCGGAGACGGATCCAAGAGGACCACGTCGAACTAAGGATGAGAGACGAGGGCCACACAAGTGACTCAAGGAGATGATGCCACTTTTGAAAGTAACTTGTAAACAAGGCAATAGAGGCGGGGAGACTGGCGGTAGTGGCAGCAGATGGACTTGATCCAGCATCCCACGTGCCTGTGCAGTCCTTGTTCCCCGCTGATTTTGGTTGGTGTCCTTGTCCTGTTTCGGATTTTGTATCAGGCACTTGATTAAGCATCCCACATTCTCCTACAGTGTGCCCTTGGCCTTGACGATAGGTAGCGCCGTGTTCTCGGGCGTGTCCCCTGCATAAAATCCAAGTATGCGCCGATTGTCCGAGCTCTTGCTCGCCATTGGTGGTGCTTGAGCGTGCGGTTATGGTGTTGCCCATAAAGGGAACACGGGATGTGGGATCGAGACAGCACACATAGCAGTCTGCCTCCAAGCAAAGGATGCCCATCCAGACTTATAGGGAGCGGAGGTGGACACAAGGTGGATGAGTGTGCCCATCAGTAAGAGCAGCATGAGCAATAAGATCCTAGATATGCTTCTCTTAGGAAATAAATAAGCCATTAGAGGTAGAAGAAACCTTAATCGCAAGTAGTGACGAGGACTAAGATCGGAGATAAGAAACTCATTATGACGAGCCTTCACAAAGGCATATAAAAGGAGTGTTCGACCATGACTTGAATGGTGGAGACGAAGTGCAGGATCATGAGCACTCACCGAAAAAACCAGCCGCAGTTAGCACTAAGATGAAGTGCTCAAACCAGGCAGGAGGGGTTTACTCAAGACCATATAAAGAGCGACGAAGACGACAAACCATGCCATCCGGAAGAGAATACTCATGTAGTGGCTACATGTAGGCATTCTTACATCATGTTGAGACATACCGGCGGCGAACAGAAGCCATGATGAGAAGTCTACGAATAGTGGTCATATTGGCCATTATAGGAGCAAATGTCTCATCATAGTCATGACCATGTTCTCACCACTAGATGAGCTTTGTAACACTCAAGAGAACCATCAGCCTTAAAATTTTAGATCCACTTAGAAGTGATGGGACGAGCACGAGGAAGAGAAATGAGATCCCACGCGCCGATGTGGTCAAGAGCATCAATCAAGCTTCGACGCCATCACATGCTGCTATTCAGGATGAACAACGTCAACATATGAAGTCGTCTCAAGAATAGCAACACCAACGCTTGGAAGACCACAAGTAGTTAGCGGACGAGGACGCAAGTCATAAGTAGGCCGAGCAGGGAAGATGGCACATTAGTAGACACTCCCACAACACGGACGACGTGTATAAAAGTGAGGAAAAGATAGCAGAGTACGAGCAGGAATCATCGAGACAAATCTCAAGTCATGGTGACAAGGAAGCTACCAGTGATGAAGGTCTGTGATAAGAGAGGTGAGGAAATCATAGGAGATTATGTTGGATCTGCAATAGTCGAGAAGCAGGAGGAGTACGATAAATGGATAATAGCTCAACAGGAGTGATAGGAGTGTCGGGAAAGTGAGGAAAGATATATCCTCCAATAAAGAAGTTGATGCAAATGAGCACGGGTAGAAGGGGTGAGACTCAACAAAAGTCACATCCCAAGAAATAGGCATCCAACAACCAACATGTTCCCTACAACGATATCCTGTTAGCTCATCGTTATAACTTATGAAGACAAACTCAATAGACTAGGCAGTCGGTTTGGTGCCTTCATGAGGGGCAAGAAGGACATAACACGGCCAAATAATCAAGAAATAGTAAGATAGACGCTTGAAAGGAACGCCATGCTATGGCCGAAGGTTGATGAGATAGATGGAAGTGGTGACAGACTCTGGCCCAAAAGTGCGGCGGAAGAGAGGTGACGACCATCAACGCATGAGCCTTCTCAAGGTGACGATGTTTGTGATGCCATTTTGAGCAAACAGTCGAGCACCAAGAAAGGAGATCTGAGTAACAACACCCTGCTCAACAAGGACTCCATGCAAGAGCTTGGAGATATACCCTTTAGCAGAGTCTTCGCATAACACAATAAGCGTAGAGAACTGAATGTGAACCGTGGCAGCAAAACATTTATATATAGATACGACCTCACTACGAGAAGAAATAAAATAGATCCAGGTGTGTGGAGAGAAATCATCTATAAAGATAATATACTAGCGATGACCTACTTTTGAGGCAAAGGAGATGGACCCAGACATGAGAGAAAACAAGGCCGAAACGACGCTAAGACATAGTCTCGCCATGAGTATAAGGTAATTGGAACTGTTTACCAAGTCGACAACCCTGACAGACTAAAGACATCACCGGAGACGGATCCAAGAGGACCACGTCGAACTAAGGATGAGAGACGAGGGCCACACAAGTGACTCAAGGAGATGATGCCACTTCTGAAAATAACTTTTAAACTAGGCAATACAGGCGGGGAGACTGGCGGTAGTGGCAGCAGATGGACTTGATCCAGCATCCCACGTGCCTGAGCAGTCCTCGTTCCCCGCTGATTCTGGTTGGTGTCCTTGTCCTGTTTGCGGATTTTGTGTCAGGCACTTGATTAAGCATCCCACATTCTCCTACAGTGTGCCCTTGGCCTTGACGATAGGTAGCGTCGTGTTCTCGGGCGTGTCCCCTGCATAAAATCCAAGTATGCGCCGATTGTCCGAGCTCTTGCTCGCCATTGGTGGTGCTTGAGCGTGCGGTTATGGTGTTGCCCATAAAGGGAACACGGGATGTGGGATCGAGACAGCACACATAGCAGTCTGCCACCAAGCAAAGGATGCCCATCCGGACTTATAGGGAGCGGAGGTGGACACAAGGTGGATGAGTGTGCCCATCAGTAAGAGCAGCACGAGCAATAAGATCCTGGATATGCTTTTCTTAGGAAATAAAGAAGCCATTAGAGGTAGAAGAAACCTTAATCGCAAGTAGTGACGAGGACTAAGATCGGAGATAAGAAACTCATTATGACGAGCCTTCACAAAGGCATATAAAAGGAGTGTTCGACCATGAGTTGAATGGTGGATACGAAGTGCGGGATCATGAGCACTCACCGAAAAAACCAGCCGCGGTTAGCACTAAGATGAAGTGCTCAAACCAGGCAGGAGGGGTTTACTCAAGACCATATAAAGAGCGACGAAGACGACAAACCATGCCATCCGGAAGAGAATACTCATGTAGTGGTTACATGTAGGCATTCTTACATCAAGTTGAGACATACCGGCGGCGAACAGAAGCCACGACGAGAAGTCTACGAATAGTGGTCATGGTGGCCATTATAGGAGCAAATGTCTCATCATAGTCATGACCATGTTCTCACCACTAGATGAGCTTTGTAACACTCAAGAGAACCATCAGTCTTAACCTTTTAGATCCACTTAGAAGTGATGGGACGAGCACGAGGAAGAGAAATGAGATCCCACGCACCGATGTGGTCAAGAGCATCAATCAAGCTTTGACGCCATCACATGCTGCTATTCAGGATGAACAACGTCAGGATATGAAGTCCTCTCAAGAATAGCAACGCCAACGCTTGGAAGACCACAAGTTTGAAGTGGACGAGGACGCAAGCCATAAGTAGGCTGAGAAAGGGAAGATGTCACATTAGTAGACACACCCACAATACGCGGACGACGTGTATAAAAGTGAGGAAAAGATAGCAGAGTACAAGCCGGAATCATCGAGACAAATCTAAAGTCATGGTGACAAGGAAGCTACCAGTGATGAAGGTCTGTGATAAGCGAGGTGAAGAAATCATAGGAGATTATGTTGGATCTACAATAGTCGGAGAAGCAGGAGGAGTACGATGAATGCATAATGGCTCAACAGGTGTGATAGGAGTGTCGGGAAAGTGAGGAAAGAGATATCCTCCAATAAAGAAGTTGATGAAAATGAGCACGGGTAGAAGGGGTGAGACTCAACAAAAGTCACATCCCAAGAAATAGGCATCCAACAACCAACATGTTCCCTACAACGATATCCATTTATCTCATCGTTGTAACCAATGAAGACACACTCAATAGACTGGGCAGTCAGTTTGGTGCCTTCACGAGGGGCAAGAAGGACATAACACGACCAAGTAATCAAGAAATAGTAAGATAGACACTTGAAAGGAACGCTACCCTATCAAGCAGCGGATGGCTGAAGGTTGATGAGATAGATGGAAGTGGTTACAGACTCTGGCCCGAAAGTGCGGCGGAAGAGAGGTGACGACCATCTACGCATGAGCCTTCTCAAGGTGACGATGTTTGTGATGCCATTTTGAGCAAACAGTTGAGGACCAAGAAAAGAGATCTGAGCAACAACACCCTGCTTAACAAGGACTCCATGCAAGAGCTTGGAGATATACTCTTTAGCAGAGTCTTCGCATAACACAATAAGCGTAGAGAACTGAATGTGAACCGTGGCAGGAAAACGCTTATATATAGATAAGACCTCACTACGAGAAAAAATAAAAGAGATCCAGGTGTGTGGAGAGAAATCATCTATAAAGATAATATACTAGCGATGACCTACTTTTGAGGCAAAGGAGATGGACCCACACATCAGATAGAGCAAGGTCGAAACGACGCTGAGACATAGTCTCGCCATAAGTATAAGGTAATTGGACCTGTTTACCAAGCCGACAACCCTGACAGTCTAAAGACATCACCGAAGATGGATCCAAGAGGACCACGTCGAACTAAGGATGAGAGACGAGGGCCACACAAGTGACTCAAGGAGATGATGCCACTTCTGAAAACAACTTGTAAACAAGGCAATAGAGGCGGGGAGACTGGCGGTAGTGGCAGCAGATGAACTTGATCCAGCATCCCACGTGCCTGTGCACTCTTCGTTCCCCGCTGATTCGGGTTGGTGTCCTTGTCCTGTTTGCGGATTTTGTGTCACGCACTTGATTAAGCATCCCACGTTCTCCTATAGTGTGCCCTTGGCCTTGACGAAGGTAGCGTCGTGTTCTCGGGCGTGTCCCATGCATAAAATCCAAGTATGCGCCGATTGTCCGAGCTCTTGCTCGCCATTGGTGGTGCTTGAGCGTGCGGTTATGGTGTTGTCCATAAAGGGAACACGGGATGTGGGATCGAGTCAACACACATTGCAATCCGCCACCAGGCAAGGGATGCCCATCCGGACTTATAGGGAGCGGAGGTGGACACCAGGTGGATGAGTGTGCTCATCAGTAAGAGCAGCACGAGCAATAAGATCCTGGATATGCTTCTCTTAGGAAATAAAGAAGCCATTAGAGGTAGAAGAAACCTTAATCGCAAGTAGTGACGAGGACTAAGATCGGAGATAAGAAACTCATTATGACGAGCCTTCACAAAGGCATATAAAAGAAGTGTTTGACCATGAGTTGAATGGTGGATAGGAAGTGCAGGATCATGAGCACTCACCGAAAAAACCAGCAGCAGTTAGCACTAAGATGAAGTGCTCAAACCAGGCAGGAGGGGTTTACTCAAGACCATATAAAGAGCGACGAAGACGACAAACCATGCCATCCGGAAGAGAATACTCATGTAGTGGCCACATGTAGGCATTCTTACATCAAGTTGAGACATACCGGCGGCGAATAGAAGCCATGACGAAAAGTTTGCGAAGAGTGGACATGTTGGCCATTATAGGAGCAAATGTCTCATCATAGTCATGACCATGTTCTCACCACTAGATGAGCTTTGTAACACTCAAGAGAACCATCAGTCTTAACCTTCTAGATCCACTTAGAAGTGATGAGACGAGTACGAGGAAGAAAAATGAGATCCCACGCGCCGATGTGGTCAAGAGCATCAATGAAGCTTTGACGCCATCACATGCTGCTATTCAGGATGAACAACGTCAGGATATGAAGTCGTCTCAAGAATAGCAATGCCAACGCTTGGAAGACCACAAGTAGGAAGCGGATGAGGACGCAAGCCATAAGTAGGCTGAGAAAGGGAAGATGGCACATTAGTAGACACACCCACAATACACGGACGACGTGTATAAAAGTGAGGAAAAGATAGCAGAGTACGGGCCGGAATCATCGAGACAAATCTCAAGCCATGGTGACAAGGAAGCTACCAGTGATGAAGGTCTGTGATAAGCGAGGTGAAGAAATCATAGGAGAATATGTTGCATCTACAATAATTGGAGAAGGAGGAGTAGTACGATGAATGGATAACGGCTCAACAGGAGTGGTAGGAGTGTCGGGAAAGTGAGGAAAGAGATATCCTCCAATAAAGAAGTTGATGAAAATGAGCACGGGTAGAAGGGGTGAGACTTAACAAAAGTCACATCCCAAGAAATAGGCATCCAACAACCAACATGTTCCCTACAACGATATCCTGTTAGCTCATCGTTGTAACCTATGAAGACACACTCAATAGACTGGGCAGTCAGTTTGGTGCCTTCACGTGGGTCAAGAAGGACATAACACGACCAAATAATCAAGAAATAGTAAGATAGACGCTTGAAAGGAACGCTACCCTATCAAGCAGCGGATGGCTGAAGGTTGATGAGATAGATGGAAGTAGTGACAGACTCGGCCCGAAAGTGCGGCAGAAGAGAGGTGACGACCATCAACAAATGAGCCTTCTCAAGGTGATGATGTTTGCGACACCATTTTGAGCAAACAGTTGAGCACCAAGAAAAAGAGATCTAAGCAACAACACCCTGCTCAACAAGGACTCCATGCAAGAACTTGGAGATTTGCTCTTTAGCAGAGTCTTCGCATAACACAATAAGCATAGAGAACTAAATGTGAACCGTGGCATCTAAACACTTATATATAGGAAAGACCTCACTACAAGAAGAAATAAAATAGATCCAGGTATGTGTAGAGAAATCTTCTATAAAGATAATATACTAGCGATGACCTACTTTTGAGGCAAAGGAGATGGACCCAGACATCAGAGAGAACAAGGTACAAACGACGCTGAGACATAGTCTCGCCATGAGTATAAGGTAATTGGACCTGTTTACCAAGCTGACAACCCTGACAGTCTAAAGACATCACCGGAGACGGGTCCTAGAGGACCACGTCGAACTAAGGATGAGAGACGAGGGCCACACAAGTGACTCAAGGAGATGATGCCACTTCTGAAAATAACTTGTAAACAAGGCAATAGAGGCGGGGTGACTGGCGGTAGTGGCAGCAGATGGACTTGATCCAGCATCCCACGTACCTGTGCACTCTTCGTTCCTCGCTGATTCGGGTTGGTGTCCTTGTCCTGTTTGCGGATTTTGTGTCACGCACTTGATTAAGCATCCCATGTTCTCCTATAGTGTACCCTTGGCCTTGACGATAGGTAGTGCCGTGTTCTCGGGCGTGTCCCGTGCATAAAATCCAGGTATATGCGCCGATTGTCCGAGCTCTTGCTCGCCATTGGTGGTGCTCGAGCGTGCGGTTATGGTGTCGCCCATAAAGGGAACACGGGATGTGGGATCTAGACAACACAGATAGCAATGCGCCACCTGGCACAGGATGCCCATCCGGACTTACAGGGAGCGGAGGTGGACACAAGGTGGACGAGTGTGCTCATCAGTAAGAGCAGCACGAGCAATAAGATCCTGGATATGCTTCTCTTAGGAAATAAAGAAGCCATCAGAGGTAGAAGAAACCTCAATCGCAAGTAGTGACGAGGACTAAGATCGAAGATCAGAAACTCATTATGACGAGCCTTCACAAAGGCAATGTACTTGTGAGTCGTCGCCAGTGATGATTCACATATAAAAGAAGTGTTCGACCATGAGTTGAATGGTGGACAGGAAGTACAAGATCATGAGCACTCACCGAAAAAACCAGCCATAGTTAGCACCAAGACGAAGTGCTCAAACCAGGCAGGAGGGGTTTACTCAAGGCCATATAAAGAGCGACGAAGACGACAAACAATGCCATCCGGAAGAGAATATTCATGTAGTGGCTATATGTAGGCATTCTTACATCAAGTTGAGACATACCGGCGGCGAACAGAAGCAACGACGAAAGGTCTGCGAAGAGTGGTCATGTTGGCCATTATAGGAGCAAGTGTCTCATCATAGTCAGGACCATGTTCTCACCACTAGATGAGCTTTGTAACACTCAAGAGAACCATCAGTCTTAACCTTTCAGATCCACTTAGAAGTGATGAGACGAGCACGAGGAAGAGAAATGAGATCCCATGCGCCGATTTGGTCAGGAGCATCAATCAAGCTTCGACGCCATCACATGCTGCTATTCAGTATGAACAAAGTCAGGATATGAAGTCCTCTCAAGAATAGCAACGCCAACGCTTGGAAGACCACAAGTAGAAAGCAGACGAGGACGCAAGCCATAAGTAGGCTGAGACAGGGAAGATGGCACATTAGTAGACACATCCACAAAACGCGGACGACATGTATAAAAGTGAGGAAAAGATAGCAGAGTAGGAGCTGGAATCATCGAGATAAATCTCAATTCATGGTGACCAGGAAGCTACCAGTGATGAAGGTCTGTGATAAGCGAGGTGAGGAAATCATAGGAGATTATGTTGGATCTACAATAGTCGGAGAAGCAGGAGGAGTACGATGAATGGATAACCACTCAACATGAGTGGTAGGAGTGTCGGGAAAGTGAGGAAAGAGATATCCTCCAATAAATAAGTTGATGAAAATAAGCACGGGTAGAAGGGGTGGGACTCAACAAAAGTCACATCCCAAGAAATAGGCATCCAACAACCAACATGTTCCCTACAACGATATCCTGTTAGCTCATCGTTGTAACCTATGAAGACACACTCAGTAGACTGGGCAATCAGTTTGGTGCCTTCACGAGGGTCAAGAAGGACATAACACGGCCAAATAATCAAGAAATAGTAAGATAGACGCTTGAAAGGAACGCCACCCTATCGAGCAGCGGATGGCTGAAGGTTGATGAGATAGATGGAAGTGGTGAAAGACTCGGCCCGAAAGTGCGGCGGAAGAGAGGTGACGACCATCAATGCATGAGCCTTCTCAAGGTGACGATGTTTGCGTCGCCATTTTGAGCAAACAGTTGAGCACCAAGAAAAAGAGATCTAAGCAACAACACCCTGCTCAACAAGGACTCCATGCAAGAACTTGGAGATTTGCTCTTTAGCAGAGTCTTCGCATAACACAATAAGCATAGAGAACTAAATGTGAACCGTGGCAGCAAAACGCTTATATATAGGTAAGACCTCACTACGAGAAGAAATAAAATAGATCCAGGTGTGTGGAGAGAAATCATCTATAATGATAATATACTAGCGATGACCTACTTTTGAGGCAAAGGAGATGGACCCAGACATCAGAGAGAACAAGGTCGAAACGACGCTGAGACATAATCTCGCCATGAGTATAAGGTAATTGGACCTGTTTACCAAGCCAACAACCCTGACAGTCTAAAGACATCACCGGAGACGGATCCAAGAGGACCACGTCGCACGAAGGATGAGAGACGAGGGCCACACAAGTGACTCAAGGAGATGATGCCACTTCTGAAAATAACTTGTAAACAAGGGAATAGAGTCGGGGAGACTGGCGGTACTGGTAGCAGATGGACTTGATCCAGCATCCCACGTGCCTGTGCACTCTTCGTTCCCCGCTGATTCGGGTTGGTGTCCTTGTCCTGTTTGCGGATTTTGTGTCATGCATTGATTAAGCATCCCACGTTCTTCTACAGTGTGCCCTTGGCCTTGACGATAGGTAGCGCCGTGTTCTCGGGCGTGTCCCGTGCATAAAATCCTGGTATGCGCCGATTGTTCGAGCTCTTGCTCGCCATTGGTGGTGCTCGAGCGTACGGTTATGGTGTCGCCCATAAAAGGAACACGGGATGTGGGATCGAGACAACACACATAGCAATCCGCCACCAGGCAAAGGATGCCCATCCGGACTTACAGGGAGCGGAGGTGGACACAAGGTGGATGAGTGTGCTCATCAGTAAGAGCAGCACGAGCAATAAGATCCTGGATATGCTTCTCTTAGGAAATAAAGAAGCCATTAGAGGTAGAAGAAACCTTAATCGCAAGTAGTGACGAGGACTAAGATCGGACATAAGAAACTCATTATGATGAGCCTTCACAAAGGCAATGTACTTGTGAGTCGTCGCCAGTGATGATTCACATATAAAAGAAGTGTTCAACCATGAGTTGAATGTGGACAGGAAGTGCAGGATCATGAGCACTCACCGAAAAAACCAGCCGCAGTTAGCACTAAGACGAAGTGCTCAAACCAGGCAGGAGGGTTTTACTCAAGACCATATAAAGAGCGACGAAGACGACAAACCGTGCCATTCGAAAGAGAGTACTCATGTAGTGGCTACATGTAGGCATTCTTACATGAAGTTGAGAGATACCGGCGGCGAACAGAAGCCATGACGAAAAGTTCGCGAAGAGTGGTCATCTTGGCCATTATAGGAGCAAAAGTCTCATCAGTCATGACCATGTTCTCACCACTAGATGAGCTTTGTAACACTCAAGAGAACCATCAGTCTTAACCTTTTAGATCCACTTAGAAGTGGTGGGACGAGCACGAGGAAGAGAAATGAGATCCCACGCGCCTATGTGGTCAAGAGCATCAATCAAGCTTCGACGCCATCACATGCTGCTATTCAGGATGAACATCGTCAGGATATGAAGTCGTCTCAAGAATAGCAACACCAACGCTTGGAAGACCACAAGTAGGAAGTGGACGAGGACGCAAGCCATAAGTAGGCCGAGAGGGAAGATGGCACATTAGTAGACACTCCCACAACACGGACGACGTGTATAAAAGTGAGGAAAAGATGGCAGAGTACGAGCAGGAATCATCGAGACAAATCTCAAGTCATGGTGACAAGGAAGCTACCAGTGATGAAGGTCTGTGATAAGCGAGGTGAGGAAATCATAGGAGATTATGTTGGATCTGCAATAGTCGGAGAAGCAGGAGGAGTACGATGAATGGATAACAGCTCAACAGGAGTGATAGGAGTGTTGGGAAAGTGAGGAAAGAGATATCCTTCAATAAAGAAGTTGATGAAAATGAGCACGGGTAGAAGGGGTGAGACTCAACAAAAGTTACATCTTAAGAAATAGGCATCCAACAACCAATATGATCCCAAGTTCCCAACAACGATATCCCGTATGCTCATCACTGTATCCTATGAGGACACACTCAATAGACTGGCAGTCAGTTTGGTGCCCTAACGAGGGGCAGGAAGGACAAAGCAAACAATTGAAGCACCGAATAATCAAGAAACAGTCAAAGAGACGCTTGAATGGAACACCACCTTGCAGAGCAGTGGATGGCTGATGGTTAATGAGATAGATGGATATACTTCTCCCAGGAAATATAGAAACCATTAGATGTAGAAAGAAACCTCAATCTCTAGGAAGTAGTGAAGCGGACCAAGATCGGTCATAAGAAACTCACTATGACAAGCCTTCACAAAGGCAATGAACTTAAGAGTCGTCGCCAGTGATGATCGAGATATAGAAGTGTTTGACCACAAGTTTTTTGGCAGACTGAAAATGCAGGAACATGAGCATGAGCACCTGGACAAGAGACTGCGCGAGTGGGCCTTGCTTAGCAAGGAATCCGCGCAACAAATTAGAGATATACTCACGAGCTAAGTTTGCATGGAAGATATAGATAGGAGTGGAGAAAATTGGGTATGAACCCCAGCGGCAAACTTCTTATAGATGGACAAGTCCTCACTATAAGGCGGAAAATATATCCATGCACATCGAGAGAAATCGTCTATAAAGGTATAGTAGAGATGGCCTCCTTTCGAAGCAAAGGGAGTTCTATCTCAAATATCAGAGTAAATGAGATTGAAAGGACGTCGAGACACAATACCGCTATGAGGATAAGCTAACCAAACCTATTTACCAAGTTGACAAACCTGATAGTCTAAAGAGACACCGCCAGTCTAAAGACACACTGCCAAAGATAGATCCAAGAAGACCACGTCGAACTAAGGATGGGCGACGAGAGCCACACAAGTGAACAAAACGATGATGCCTCCGAGAGCCGGTAAATGAGGTAATAGAGGTGGAGATTGGCGGCAATGGTAGCAGAGGGAAAGTGAAGCCAGTGAAGCTCCTCAAGGCCTTGGGAGTCACAATTTTGATGGCCAACAAGTAAAGTACTCGTGTGATGACCCTAATCCTAACACGCTTGGCTTCGAGCTCGACGTCTGAAGACGGGGCATGCCGCCCGTGACAACGTTTTCACTTCTTTCCCACTCCAAACCCTATTCAACGCTTAAGGCGCCACTTCCTATTGTTTTGGTAGACAAAGCGTGCACCCCGTTTGCCGTTGGGCCTTTGCCAGTTTACTTTTTCGCACCGCACACTCGTATTTTTCTTCTGTTTTCTAGTCTGGTTTTTGTGCTTTTTTACATCTGTGTTTTGCCCGGTTTTCTATTTGGTCCTTTTTTGTTTTGTTTTTTCCTCCTAATTTTCATTTTTCCTTCTTCAAATTTGTGAACTTTTTTTTTTAGTTTGTGACCTTCGTATTCATGATTTTTCAAGCTAATGAACTTTTGTCAAATCCATTTTTCAGTTTCTCAAACCTCTTCCCATATTTGTGTTTCGAGTCCATGAACATTCTCCAAATTCTTCTTCCCAAATTCGTGTCTTGAGTTCTCTTTCAAATTTGTGAACATTTTTTAAATTATTAAACTTTTTTTCAAATTTGCGAATATTTTAAAAATTTGTATACTTTTTCCACATTCACGAACTTCTTCCCGAATTTGTGCGTGAACTTTTTTCGAGTTCCTGAACTTATTTTTCGAATATGTGATTTTTATTCCAATTCGTGAACATTTTTCACCTCTCTTCCACGGTGGCGCCCGAGCATTTGGCTATTGCGGCGCCCATCAAGGGAACACAAACGTGGTACCGAGGCATGGCATAGAGCAACCCGCAACCAGGCAAAGGATGCTAGCGGAGAGTGCATGGGGGGTGTGGAGGAAGAGGCATTAGGAGGAGAAAGACATTCTTGACATAAAGTTGAGAGATAGACTAGCGACGAACAGAAGCCACAACGATAGACTAGTGTGCGAAGAGTGGTTATGTGGGCCAAGCCATAGGGCACAATACGAGCTTTGTAATGCTCAAGAGAACCATCAGTCTTAACCTTGTAGACCCACTTACAAGTGATGGGACGAGCACAAGATGCAAGGGTAATTACATCCCATGTGATGGTGTGCTCAAGAGCGGCAATCTCCTTTGCCATCACATGCTGCCGTTCGAGATGAACAATGGCGCCATGATAAGAAGTCTTCTCGAGAGGAGGGGCGCCAGAATAACCATATTGGTTAATGGGCGGAAGCGGGTGAGTGCGGAGCCATAAGCAGGTTGAGCTAATTAGATGAAAATGGCACACCGGCAACATCCACAACATACACACGATTATTGTAGTAAAAGAGGATGAGGGGGAGTCATTGGGGAATCCTCATAGGACGAGCGAGGTGAGGTAGCCTTAGGCAATGAACAAGGTGGTGAAGCCACAAGTGAGGATAGCGTGGGTCCACAACAATAGTATGGGAAGAATTAGTGGGATGGTGGACGAGGGTAATACATGAGTGATAGGTGTATCGGGGAAATTGAGTAAAGAAATATCTTCAATGGGGAGGCAAAGGAGAGGATGGACGAGGATAGAAGGACGAGACTCATCGAAAGTCACATATCAAGAAATGCACATCCGACTATCAATAGCCCTTGTGCTCATCACTATAACCGAATAAGACACATTCAACAGGTTGAGTACTCAGTTTGGTGCGCTCACGTGGTTCAAGAAGAACGTAGCAAATGCAACGAAACAAGTGATAAATGTCTAGGCGAAGATATCGTAGAACACAGAGGAGGTGACTAGTGGGTCGAAGCGGAAGCGCAGACAAACTGACTTAGAATTTGATGGGATATGAAATGTCTGGACGAGTGACATCTAATAGACAAGACCCTCAACAAGATGACATTAGTGCGTTAGATGAGACAAGGCCATACCGTTAGAAGTACAGAGGTGGACATTGAGGTCCATAGGAGTCAATAGTGCAAGGCCAAACCTTTAGAAGTACAGAGGTGGACATTGAGGTCCATAGGAGTCAATAGTGCGCTCATTAGCAAGAGCAGCATAAGAAAGAAGATCTTGGATATACCTCTCTTGGAAAATAAAGAGCCATCAGAGGCGGAAAAAACCTCAATCCCATGGAAGTAGCAAAGTGGACCAAGATCAGGCATAAGAAACTACTGGGTAACACGAGCCTCCATAAAGGCAAATGTACTCAGAGTCGTCGCGAGTGATGATCATGTCATTGACATATAAGAGAAAATTCTGACAATGAGCGAAAACGTGGATATAAATTGCAGATCATGAGCACTCGTCAAAACCGATCACAGTCATGCCATCAAGAACGGGATACCTAGGTGGAGGCTACATGTAGAGCGTCTCATGCAACTCACCCTTAAGAAAGGCATTTTTGAAAGCAGCCGAGAGACAAACTAGTGGTGCATAGAAGCCACAACGAGAAGTGTACGAAGAGTGGTCATCTGGGGCATAGGAGCAAATGTCTCATCATAGTCACGACCATGTTCTTGCCTAAAGCCACAGACCACACTACGAGCTCTGTAACGTTCAAGAGAACCATCAAGGTCCTAACCTTGCAAACCCACTTACAAGTGATGGGATGAGTACGATGAGGAAGGGAATTGTGTTACCACGAGTCGGTGCGCTCAAGTGTAGCAATCTATGCCATCGCATGTTGCCGCTCAGAATGAGCAACAATGTCACGAGAAGAAGTCGTCTCGAGAAGAGTGGCACCAGAACAATGTCAAAAAAAATTGGGGCTATTTTTGGTGGGGATTTTCGAATTGCGATGAAAACACACAAAATTAGGCTAGAAACGGAGGGGGAAGACTCCAAATTCGTGATCAACATGGCTCATGATACCATATGATACGGGCTAGACCCGGTTTCAGCCGATCTTTCATGATTGGAGCGGATTCTCGCGAAGAACACGAAGAACACGATGAACACGAGGAAGAACGGAGAAGGAAAACACTCAAGAACAAGTCCAATCACTCATCCACTAGACTAACAATCACATAGATCCACAAGGTACATGAACAACAAAGGGAAAGATACAAGGTAGAGTTCATCCCAAATCCAAAGGAGATGGGGTCTTGGTATGATCTAGGTAGATCCTTTCCACAAGTGGGGTCTTGAATCCCTCGGGATCTTCTCACATGCTCACATGGAGGTCTTGAAATCCATGGGAGTGGTCTCTCTCTCTCAAGAGAAGAGTAGGTAGGAGCAAAGGACTAAGATGAGCTATCATATTTGCTAACCTTAGAAAGGAGGTGGAGGTGGTCTATTTATAGTCTAAGCCACGAAAGGGTAAGTGGGAGAGGGGTACAAGGCCAAAGGCCCGGCTGCGCACAGGCAGTGTCGGAGTCATCCGGCGCTCGTGGAGGTCCGGTCGTCGGACTTTCGATGTTTCTTCTCTGGACAGGCGTCGCCGGATTTCCGGTAGCGGCCGGTCGTCCGGTGGCTGTAGTGTGTCTGACGTCCGGCGTCTCGTCGGTCGTTCGGCCGCTTTAGCGTGCATTGGTTGCGGTTCTTCTGGATGGCCTGGGCGTGGTCGCGTCGGACGTCCGGTGGCTGTAGCTTTACTGCAGCTCCGTCTTCTTCCGTCTTCGCTTCCAAGCTTCCCTCGCGGATGGTGTAGGTGTTCCTTGGCGCTTGCACTCCTCGTCGTCGTCCGTGAAGCTCCGGCAATACCTATGCATGCACACGAGAGGAATGTCAAGTAGTATACCATCCTCGAAGGGGTCAAGTGAACACGTGTAAAGGAGATGATCCACCTTTATGTATGTGACGTAGAGGTCGCACGTGTCACTTGCCAAATGGACTCTTGACATGGTGATGTCCGTAGGATGCTCCGCATCACCAAGGCTCTTACTTCATTTTCTTCCTGTAGCTTTTGCTTCTTCTTCTTCTTTGGCGCCTCATATGCATCCTTACACCGAGCTTGCTGTTCTAGTGTCGCTTGCATGCAACTTGTCACTGACCCTTTGATCTGAGCAATGCGTTGCTTCATCCTAGTCACCCCTCCCGACATCACTTTTCCACAAAGCTTGCACTTGACTCTTTGCAGATCATCTGGATCAATCAGCATAGCAAACTCCCATGCCATGTCATCTGAGTTTCTCTCAAGTCTGGAACTTGTAACCCCAGAAGCACCGGAAGCAGCCATCTGAAAAAAGGGCAACAACATGTATGAGAATCAGACTAATAAAAGGGCAACTTATTCTGTATATGATTGATGATTCTTATTCTGTACATAAAATAAAAGGGCAACAACATAGATGGGCAACTTATTCTGTACATGATTCTGCACTATTTTGATTCTGCAGTTGATTCTGTTACACCCGAAACTGACTGAATTTTATCACTAGTGACTGAATGACTGAAGTCAACAACAACTAGTAGTCAGCAGCTGCAGTTAAACTCAAAAAATGACTGATTTTTATCACTACTAGTAGGTAGTTTTAACTGAAGAAATGACAATTTGCTTACAACTACAGTTATTGACAATAAGACTTGCTTACAACCACAGTTATTGAGTGACGAAGAAATGACAGCAGCTGGCACTCATTTTTACCGACAGAAGAAATGACAGTAGCTGCAGTTTTAAAACTTAAAAGAGGAGAGCCGCGTAACAAAGAAACAATACCAGGAGAGGATGGAGCCGTTCGTCTTGCTGCTGGAGAAGGTATGGCCTGCGAGAGGAAGAGTGGCGCAGCTCCAGTGCTGGTAGAGGAAGAGGGGCGCAGCCCGGTGCTGCTGTAGCAAGGCATGGCGACGGGAGCAGATCCAGCCGTAGGTGATGGGAGTTGCAGAGGAGTCGCGATGGCGATGCAGGAGTTGGAGATGGTTCTGCCGCGCTGCTGGTTGAGGTCCCGTGGAAGAGGAGAGGGGGATCCAGAGGGCGCCTAGCTCGGGTGGTGCTAGATAGGGCCGCCGGAGGCGAGCAGGGTGCAGCGGCGTGGCGAATCTTGCATTGCGGCGCGGTGGGGAGGCTGAAACCCTAACTGAGTGGGGGAAATCCCAATTATGTGTTGCGGCTATGCGGGAAGGCCACCAAAGGCGCCTTAGGGGAGCCAAAATTTAGCCTTTTGGGCTTTCTGACATTAGGGGCCCAGCCCGATTAATCGGGAATCTAACGATATATCGCCTTTCAGAGCGATAAATCGGTCCGAATGATAAATATCAAAGATAAGGCCTAATCTTAGCGGTCACCACACGATAAGCCATAAATCGCTGACTCGGCCGATTTCTTGAACAGTAGTATCAGAGGTAATTTAAATGTGATGTCGTCTTCCAATTTGCAGGCTTTGCTTTCCTATACTGTCAGGGCAGAGAAGTTGCCTCTCATTGTAGTTTCCTTTCTTCCTGTCTTTTTCCATTGGTACTGTTCCTCAATTCAACATTGAGTTTATGTTTGTTCTTGAAGACATGCTCTTTTATCTGAGTATTTTCCAGATTGGCACCTCAACAATTTTAATTCCCTGGCGCCACATGGACTTGGATCAATTTTTTCTTCCTAAAATGTATTGAATTTATTATGATTCATTGAAGTCATTTGACAAAGAGAAATGTTCTCTGTATAGTGGATACAAGTACTCATCATAGATCCTTTTACTTGCTAGCAACAAGGAGGTTTGTATCTTCTCATCTTTTCAATGAAATGAAACGCAAAGAGTCCTTTGCGTTTTCTCGAAAAAAAAAGAAAAAAAAAGCAACAATTGATATTCCTAATCAGTCTGCACCTTGGCAGGCGGATCCATCAGCATGGAGAAGTTCGATGATTTTAAGGTATGAGGTCTCTTACTTTCCCCTTCTTTAGCTACTTTAGTTTTTGTTGTTTTGCGTTAGAGCTATTCTTTGTCCTAAATTTGTAGGGCAAATCATTTGATCTCATCTTCTATTTGTGCTTTGCAGGTTGGTGACTGGGTTACAGTCAAAGCAACAGGCGATTCAGGTTTGTGTGGAAAGTAAGCTGGTTTGCTCTACCCACCATGACTCATTTATTCTGTGCAATGTGACATTTTCCTGGGCCTTCTGTTTGCAGTGTGTCACATACAAAGAGAAGATTAAGAGACTAATTTCTTAATGATTTTGATTGTGCAGCATAAAATAGTTATATGATTATGTTGAAAATAGCCATGTTTTGCAGAAGATAAACACAAGGACCCACTTTCCTATTTTTTTCTATATATGTCATGTGCTTTTCCTGCTGCAGGACTTTTGTAGGGAAATTCACCATGGGAATTTAAATAATGGTTCCCTGCCCATCAGTTTACTTTCTTGAATTTACTCTTCATGCTACAGGCCACACTTTTCCTATTTTGTTAAAGAAGTGAACTCATTCCTAAACTTCCACCATATGTACATTAACACTGGGATACTGTGCCAACCCAGCAATACCCTGATCCTTCTTTGTACCACTGATGCTTCTTTGTACCACGTTCATCTATATGCCTTGAACATATACTGTTGTTTTGACATCTGATTGTACCTTTCTATGTGAAAATGAGAAGTGCTAGGTGTACAGAAACCTGCACTTCATATTTCTTACATGCATGATCTATTATGTATGATCCTTTTTATATTGCTTACACGCGTGATTTATCTGATTGCCAGTAGAACTATTTGTGTTGGCATGTCAGTTTGGTAACTTAGTACCTTCCTTCTTATTCATTGATAATGCTTTGAAGACACCGACAATAATAATTAAATTAAATTGTGCCTGAACATGTCGATTGCAATGACAGGTTCTCACCTATTAACAAAGGATCTCATTTTAAATCAAAATTGTGGATGCCCAGTAGGTGCTTGGCTGATGGAGAGTGTTGCACTGCTGCTTATTTAATGGTCAGTAGTGCAGCTCCTGATCAAGCCACTTTTCGTTTACCTTCAGTTTCTTTTGATTTATTAGCGTTTTCGTAGTGAAAATATGAAGACACATTTTCTAAATTACTTTAGGATATGTTCGGAAGAATATGCTAGATTTTGGTCCGATTATATTTTCTCAATTCCTATGTCATCTCTCACATGGCTATGTGCTCTCTCTAATTCAGCTCTCAATTCCTATGTCATTTCTCAGTTCTGGGTGTTTTCCGTATGGATATCTAATTCAGCTTTATCTTATTCTCTGAAGTTTAATGTTGATTCCATAGTTATCTTTCTTTGTGAAGGAAAACAGCAGGAAGGAAATAGAGCGGGTTGTGTGTCATCATGCACGCAGTCTACCTTCCATTGGCGTGCGAGTACTTGCATTTGGATCGCCCAATTGTGTGTGCACAGCAGGGGACCATGCGCTGGAACATCGGATTCAACCTACTCACAAGTTGAAGAGAAGGTTACGTATGCTTTTTGTAAGCAGTACTAAGTAATCTAATGATCTGCTCCTTGCAATCTAAGAAAAATAAATATTCAAGTCATTTCTGATCGAAGGTCTGGGTATCAACTATTTGTGTTTGTGTCTACAAGCTTTTGACTTTTTTGTCCAGTCTATTGTTTATTTGCAATGTTGGAAACTCTTGCCATTTCTTCTGATTTTTTGTTTGTTTGATCGTACTCTCAATATACTCCATATTAACTCTATATTGCAGAATTTTTGAACAATCAGTACTGCACCAGCGGTAATCTACAGGGAAGGCAAGGATAACTAGATTAAACATTTCACAAGATCCTCCCAATTATAGGCACAATCTCCTTTTCAAGATATTACGAGTGGTTGACTACCGGAGATTATCAGATGGAAAGATGGTATATCCTTTATCTTTATTTAGATGTTTAATTAAATGCACAAGTGTACATGATTCTGTAAGGAAACTATTTATCCTGATGATCTTGATATCCAGTCGTGTATTAGTATAGGCTGCAATTTTTGGCTGGGAATCTTTATATACAGTCATGTACGAATAGGCTATGCTTGTTTTTCCTTCTGACCAGATTCCTTTTTTGTTTCACAGGTTGTATGATCTTCGAGGCTGCTGCTTCTTTGTTATGTCGATCGAGGTTTGTTCCCTCCCTTTCTCGCTAGCTACTGCATGATCTTTGTTAATACTAGGTCGTACGACCTATAAATTCTCACCGGCGAGTTGGAAGGGTGGTGAGAATTTATAGGTCGTTGTTTGTTTAATGCCATAATCTTAGGGCTTTTTCTGAATTCTCTAGAATGTTGGAACAGCCTTGCTGTTTCAGTTTACATCTGCATGGTCAGTGGGGATGAAGTTCTTTTGGATTAATGCTTCTGCCCTGACGATTTCCTTCCCTTTTATCTCGCAGGCTGTATGATCTGTGCAGGTTGCTGCTTGTTTGTTCTGTCAGTGGAGGTTTGCTCTCTTCCTTTTCTATCTAGCTGTTGCATTCTTTCCTTTCATATGTGTTGTCATGGTCATTAGTTTAGATTGTGTTAATATTCATGATTTGGCAGAGTTGTGTTCTGTTTTGGCTCATGCTTGCCGCTGTCTTAAGCGCTCAGTGCATCCATACTGAACTCGAATGGGCGCGCTTCGGAAGAGAAAGTGATGCGAACGACTAACTGTTAGTGTGATTGAACATCTGGTGTTTTGTCTGATCAACCATTTGTGTACACTAACTTCCAATCATGAACCATATGCAGATCATAGCCATCATTGAACATTTTTACCAGATTCCTCTTGCTATCACCACAAGGGGAAATTGCTTATGGTTGCAATATGCTCTTCTATGTTGTCTGACTCTTTTTATTAACATTGAGAATAACTTTTAGTTCACTAAGATTAGTTCCTATTCTCATTGCTCTGTATATAAAAAAGGATCGCTGTGCTGAAATGGTGTATGACATTCTGGCAAAACATTGTTTAGTAAAAAATTATGTAGAGGTGAAATGTTTTGGATGTTCTGACAGGGAGATGATTGGACTATAACGTCACACCTTATTCAATATCGGGGTATTGGGTTCTACTAATTGTCAACGCTTAATTTTTTTGTTTTCCTACCAGTGCCATGTGATATTTACTGGACTATAAATCACATGCTTGCAAGTCGTTGAGTCGTCTCTCTCTGTAACCGCCCACCTCCCATCATCTTGTCTTGCAGGTCACCGCCGTGTCTCCCGCCGGTCCGCGACATAGCTTGCAATCTAGGTTGTTGCCAAGTTAACTTGGGATTGGTAACCTACAATGTATCATGTGAAGGTGGGATTACATTCTATACTCTTGAAACTATGTACTCCCTCCGTTCCTAAATATTTGTCTTTCTAGAGATTTCAACAAGTGACTACATACGGAGCAAAATGAGTGAATCTACACTCTAATATATGTCTATATACATCCGTATATGGTAACCATTTGAAATCCCTAAAAAGACAAATATTTAGGAACGGAGGGAGTAGAATTTTGTATGTACATTGTTCACTTCAGCAAAATAGAGATCCCCTAACTAGCATATAAATGTTGGCTATGATCGCACTTTTCTACATTGTCATATTTGTAGATATGCTGTGTGATGGAGTATCAACTAGCTACCTTTGGTCGCACTTAGTATAAAAGTCTCAATTGTGGTGATTTTTTTGCAGTTCATTCGCTTGGTACGATGTGTTTTTGTCTGCCTGCAGTGTTAATTTGTTCGTTCCACTATCTGCGCAGTTTTTTTTCTTGTATAAAACACAAACTGACTATTATTGACCGAATAAACTACTCCGTGGGGTGGGTCGTGGTGGTTGGTCAATGTTGATCGACATTCCGTCATCCCGTGGAGTAACTACTAAGGCCTGTTTGTTTCAGTTCTAGTTGGCTTCGAATCACTTGTGGATTTGCTTCACTAGCAAAGTTGCAGAATCAGCTTTGTCACAGAAGTACACTTAAACGGGTTTCAGGAAATCGCATTGTGGCCTGAACCAGCCATCACGTAGGCATATTTCCCCTCCCGTGGCCTCTTTTGGACTAACCTGATCACCACTACGTTATCATTAGTACCAAGTTCAGTGGGTCGCTTTTGCTGGTTTACTAGTTGATGGATGGAATTGTACATCCTCACCAAGTTGATGGACCCACCATGTAATTTTCGATAAGTTGCACCAATGCCGCATGTCCTCCTACATTTGGAAGGAAGGGGGGGATAGCGTGGGCAATAAGATTTGTCAGCGGTGACGCTCTGCGCTGTTCTTCCTCTTGGGGGCATTGTCATGGAGCTTAGGTGTGCTAGGTTAGTGTGGGGGGTGTTTAGTGCTTCCGGTGCTTGTAGCTGCTAGTGTAGTCGCGCACGTTCTGCGTTTACCGGATATCTCAGGATCGGCATTATAAGAGGGCTACCTTATCATTTTGTATTGTTCGTCCGTGTTCTTTCGTTTGTTGCTTTATATATAAAGTGGGATGAAAGCCTGTTTTGAGGAGGAATAAGATTATCTTACCTCTTGTGTACTACCTATGTTGTCCTGCTTTGGACTCAAGAGTCAAGATTGAGGATATTAATCTCTCATTTTACTACTACTTCTTTTTTCAAACCTGAACAGTAGAACAATTGTTTTATGTGTAATTTTCATTAATATAAAAGTAATATTTACAGACAAGAAAAGAAAAAATGCGGCGACTAATATACAGAAATGTTGTGCTACTACTACTTGGTTGGTGCGACTGATATGTACAAATGTTATGTTTGACTGAGTGAAGTAAAAGATGCGTTCCCTCAAAAGAAAGGCAAAAAGGGTAAGACATGTGGTTTAGATGAAAATATCCTGATCTTTTCCCAGTGTCAGTTGTAGCTGCCCGCAAGCCAAGTATGATGGATCACGCACAATATGTCCTTTCGGTTCTTGATGGTACATACATAGACAGATCGTCCTTGTTTTTTTTTTTTTTTTGAGTAACAGCGCTCTTTATTCAAAGATCAATGTTTTGAGAGATACAAAGGTGAGCAGGGGGGGTCACCTAGCCAGACATGCCTCCCCACATCTAAACTAGTTGCCATCCTAGCTAGTCTATGAGGCTCGACATTACATTCGCGCTGTTCGTAGCTGAAGGAGCACTCCGGGAGGGTCGCAGCTTTATCCCGGATATCATTTAGGATCATGCAGTAAGGACCCCGATGAACGGACTCACGAAGCTCATTAATGACTCAGACAGTCGGTTGCAATACTAATGTTATTCACATGCAGATCCTCGGCCAGTGATAAAGCCTCTCGACATGCAAGAGCTTCAAGGGTTGTGGAATCCATCACACCGTCGAACACCACTGCCGACGCACCCAGATACAGTCCATCATGACTCCGGCATACAACACCAACAGCGCCCTTGTTCAGATTCTTCGCCACTGCGCCATCTGCGTTGAGCTTCACCATTCCCGGAACCGGCCTAATCCATTTTGTTTGCTTCATATTGGCTTTGGTAGGATCATTCCGGGACTGTATCGGTCTACTGCAGGTCTCAATCTCGTCAAGATAGCGCCGGATAAACAAGTGTGTAGACAAAGGGCTCTGAAATTCCCCTTCATGAATGGCGCGGCGTCGAGCCCACCATATCGCCCAGAGAGTCACAAGAACGTCAACAAACTTAGCACTATCGAGTGTCCTGCTCAGACCAAACAACCATAATTTTGCAACACAGCCATAATTTTGCAACTGGTGTTTCATCACCAAAAAGAGGGATGGCCGAATCATCTTCTCGAAGGCACCAGACACTCTTTGCCAAATTACAGTCCAGGAGGGCGTGCCTCCATGAATCAACAGCTGCATTACATATCGGACACGCTGCTGAGTCCGTCATCTTCCGGCGGTTCCGCTCCTCACTGGTGGGCAAAGATGCCCGGGCAAGTCTCCAAGCAAATACCCTGAGCTTTGCTGGAACCTTGACCCTCCATAGCTGGCGCCAATTCTTCTCTTCCTCCTCTCGGTTGGAGTCCCCTGTCGCCTCATGGAGCCAATCTTCACGCTGTAATTTTGTTTCCACGAGCATTCTGTACGCTGATCTCACCGAGAAGCAGCCGGACTTCTCGTACTGCCACGCCCAGAAATTATCATGGGCCTTATAGCTTAGAGGAATCTGCCTAATGACCTCAATGTCCATCGGTAGCATGTGTTTTTCAAGCTCTTCCATATTCCATTCTCTGGTTGCTGCATGTATGAAGTCAGACACCATTTGTGGTGGGTTTGTAGTGATCGCACATGTTGGACGCAGCCTGAAGTCCCTCGGCAACCAATTCTCTGACCAAGCATTTGTAGTTGTCCCATTCCAATGCGCTTAATTAGGCCAACTCTTAGTATGTCCCTGCCCTCACAAAGAGAGCGCCATACCCTGGATGGATTAGGACCTAACTCAGCAGAAAGGACATCTGAAGTAGGGTAATAAGTTGCCTGCAAAATTCGAGAACTCAATGAGGAGGGATCTTGTAAGATTCGCCACACTTGCTGAGCAAGAAGTGACAAGTTAAAAAGCTCCATGTCTCTGAATCCCATTCCACCCTTGTACTTCGGCATGGTCATCGTCTCCCAAGAGACCCATGCCGTTTTCCTCTCTCCCGCCTTACTCCCCCACCAAAATTTTCTTATGAGCGAGGTAATGTGCTGGCAAAGACCTCTCGGCAATTTAAAAACTGCCATTGAGTATGTAGGGATCGCTTGCACAACCGATTTTATGAGCACTTCTTTCCCACTGCCAGCAAGAGTAAGTTCCATCCATCCCTGGACGTTCTTCCATACTCTGTCTTTCAAATATGCAAACGTTCCATTCACTGACCTGCCCACTTCCGAGGGTAAACCAAGGTATTTCTCAGCCAGTGTTTCATTCAGTATCTCCAGAAGATCCTTTACCATGATTCTAGTTTGCTCCGGACACTTTTTACCAAAATAGATTGAGGACTTGTCAGCATTTACGCGTTGTCCTGATGCGTTACAATATGCCTCAATTGTACCTTTCAAACATGTAACATTGGGCTCAGAGGCCTTACAAAATAGCAGACAGTCGTCAGCAAAAAGAAGATGGTGTATTTGGGGTGCCGTTTGCTGCGATCTTGATACCCTCAATCTGACCCCTACTCGCTTCGTGCTTTAAAAGGCATGATAGACCCTCTCCTGCTAAAAGGAACAGGTAAGGCGAGATGGGATCGCCCTGCCTTATGCCCCTAGTTGGTTTAAACTCTTGGGTTTGTCTTCCATTAAACAGAATTGAGAATGAGACTGAAGTGACTCCTCTCATGACAGTCTCCAAAAAGGAACTACAAAATCCCAACTTAAGCATGATCGCCTCAAGATATTTCCATTCCAAATGATCATACGCCTTTTTCATGTCCAACTTTACTGCACAGTGTGTGTTTTTCTTACTTCGGTTCGTTTTCATGAAATGCAAACATTCAAATGCCGTGATCACATTATCGGTAATTAGCCGACCAGGAACAAACGCTGATTGCTCTTCAGAAATAATATCCGGGAGGATTTGCTTCAGACGGTTTGCGAGCACTTTTGATGCGACTTTGTAAATCACATTGCACAAGCTAATAGGCCGATACTGAGCAAGATATAATGGATTTAGTACCTTAGGAATGATAACGATGAACGTCCTATTGATCTCCGCGGGGGAGTCATCTCCCTTCAAAATCCGAATAACAATCTTTGTAACTTCCTCGCCACACAAATGCCAATATTTCTGAAAAAGTGCGCCAGAAAACCGTCAGGACCAGGCGCCTTTGTCGGGAACATTTGAAAAAGAACTTCTTTAACTTCTCTCTCCGTATATGGTTCAGTCAAATTTTCATTCATAAGCCCAGTCACTTTACAAGGTACATGGGAAAGCACTTCCTCTATCCCAAACACTCCTTCTGTCGTGTAGAGCTCTTCATAAAAACTCACAGCCATGTTTTCTAGCTCCGCTGGGTCCTCGCAAAATGTACCATCTGCCCTTGCGAGTCACTCAACCCGGTTCTTCTTCCTCCTGTTTGACGCTTTGCGATGAAAAAACTTGGTATTCTTATCTCCTTCCATGAGCCATTGCACACGTGCCCGTTGCCGCCACATGATTTCTTCCCTAAATCTCAACTCAATCATTCGCTCTTCTATTTTCAGCTCTTCATATGATGGCCCCGTTCTGTCCACAACCGCCCGGAGATCAACTAGCTGTCTGCGTAGCGCACGTAGCTCTTGCCGGACCGCACCAAATTCCGACGCTCCCCAACCAAGAATAGTTGACGCCGTGTGCTTTAGTTTCTCACAAAGCTCCGCTACAGAACCAGCCTTTTCCCGCCCCATAATTGCTCCAGGAAAGACTTGAAGTCAGCATGTCTCTCCCACATTAATTCGTACCTAAACGGTCTGGTATCTGCTATCCTCATATTGTTTGCCTCCAAACTGTTGTACAGTAGTATAGGAGAATGATCTGACTTCGCCGCCGTTAAGTGACGCACCGCTGCAGAAGGAAACAAACTACACCAGTCTGGCGTGGCCAGAGCTCGGTCCAGCCTCACCCTACAGAAACCATTGTGAACCCTTCTCTCGAATGTCCAGTCGAGGCCACTGTATCCGAGATCACCTAGCTGGCATACATCCACTGCTTCCCGAAACAGATTCACCTGCGCCATATCTCTCTCGTTAGTGCCGAACTGTTCTTCCCGCCTGAGAACCTCATTGAAGTCGGGTGAATAGCTCCCATGCGACGTCGTTGGTGTGAACTGTCTCTCATGCGACGTCGTTGGCTGTAATAGCTTGCATGCGACATCTTCGTTGGAAAAAATAGCTCCCATGCGACACACCATTTACGCGGCTAGTTGGCTGTCCGTTAGGCTGAGATTTGGTTAGGACACTGGGGGTTATGTGCTCTGACTGGTGGGGTCCACCTATGGCCACGTAGTCAAGAGTCAACCGTCCACGACTCGACCGGTGACTGTGTGACCGTGCTGGACTCGCCCGTGCTGGACTGGGCGAGCGGCGCCGCCGTAAGCATCTTCTCCGCCAGTGGTTTCTTCTCCGCGGTGGTGGAGCGCATTTCTCGGCAGCGGTAGAGCTATTGCGAGGTGAGCCCGAAACCCTAGTCCCACTCCCCAGAATTTTGGGGGATCTGTGGCCTCATGCTGCCCTCTGTTTCTTGGCGATTTAGAATCGGGCTCCATTGGATCCGGGGGTTGTTTCTTCTCCGCGGCCCGGTGGTGGAGCGCCTATCCCTGCAGCGGCTATTGCGAGTGAGTATTTTCCAAACACTACTCCCATTCCACTGAATTTTGAATAAATCTGTGGTCTCATGCTGCCCCTGTTGCTTGATTGGATAGGAGATGGAGCGAGGGCTAGATGAGATGGAGCGAGGAGACGGGCTGCCCCGAGGAGACAGTGCTTCAAATCGGTAATGCCACCCTTTTTTCTTGGCGATTTAGAATCGAACTCGATTTGGTAGTGACTGCCGCCGCTGCCTGCCATTGACAAAACAGGGGAGGTTCAGGTTCTGCCACCACATTCGCAATTATAGTGGAATTTTTTCCCTGTAAAGCCAAGCTCAGTGATGGCAGTGTCCAAGACATTGATAGAGATACCACCGTGAGGTTGGATGTCGATTTTGCAGATGTTGATCCCCAGGAATTGGAGATCATGAAGGAGAAGGCCGTGGGCAATTTGGTGGAGAGAATTGGGGAGAGTATTGTTTGGGGTCCAGAACAAGAGGTATCTCTGCAACGTTTCGATAACTATAATGGTGAATATGTGAGAATTGAAGATGGAGAATCCATGGTTGCTGAAATTGATCAGCAAGGAGGATGGGCAAGCAAACAAGTAACATTTTATGCAGAGCTAATTGATCTGCAAACTCATTCCAGAGTTGGTTATATGCCATCAAAGATGGCTGCACAGATGGAAGATGATGAGTGGGTTTCACAAAAGAAGATGTTGGCATTGTTGACTGAACCGACTATAGTAGCTGAAGATACTGGGATTGATGCAGATGGAGAGGAGGGAACCCATGGTGCTAGGAAGATTGTTGTTGACTGGAATGTAGTAGAGTTGAATGAAAAAACAGATTTGGTCATTACACCAATATCTGACATTGATATGGCCGAAATGTTTGGCATTCAAGTTGATGACAAAGATAAGGAGAAGGATGACAGTTCTTTGCCAGCTGAAGGTAACACAGGCCCTAGAAATGCAAATGAGGATGAAGAACACCTGATGAGAGAGGCTGCAGATGATGTGGATGATGCAGATGATAATGAGCTGGTTTGTTTGTATGACAAAGAGAACCCAGTTATTGAGGTGGGAAAGTTGTGGCCAAGCATGAAGGAGTTTAAGATGTCTTTCAGGACCTATGCAGTGAAAAAAGAGTTTGATGCCAAGACTATGTGGACTGATCGAAAGAAATTTTATGCTCGGTGCAAAGGTTATGATGGTGGTGGCAATCCTTGCAAATGGTACTTGTCTGCCAGACTACAACCTGATGGAAGTACAGTAAGGGTAAATCAAATACCACACCAGCATACATGTATGACCACTTCACAGAGAGTTTCAAAGATGACATCACAGCTTTGGGTTACAGAGAAGATTACTCCTATTTTAGCCAAGACTCCAAACACTACTGCAAAGAGGCTTAAAGTTGACTTGGAGAAGTTGTACCCCATCCAGCTGCAATATACCACAGTGTGGAAAGCAAAACAAAGGGCCATGAAATCATTGTATGGTGACTGGGCAAATACATTTAGGATGTTGTATAGTTTTAAAGCAGAGGTGGAGAAGAGGTCACCTGGGAGTGTGGTGGAGATAGATACAGAGGTAACAGAGGATGGCAAGGTTTTATTCAGCAAGTTTTTTATGTGTTTGAAGCCTTGCATAGATGGATTCAAAGCAGGTTGTCGTCCATATTTGAGCATAGACTCATCGTTTTTGACTGGAAAGTGGAATGGTCAGTTGGCTGCATGCAATGCTCTAGATGGACACAACTGGATGTTCCCAATTGCAATAGGAATGTTTCAATCAGAGACAGAGGCATCATGGATATGGTTCATGATGCAACTGAAAAGATGCATAGGGCCAGTTTCTCCTTTGGCCATCCACACAGATGCATGTAAAGGGTTGGAAAATGCAGTAAAAAATGTTTTCCCCCATGCTGAGCAGAGGGAGTGCTTTGGACATATGTGGATGAATCTGATAAAAAAATTTAGAGGAGATGAATTTGGGCGCATGTGGCCAGCAGCAAGATCCTACACCAGACAGACACATTCCTATCACCTTGGTAAGATATTGGCATCATGTAGTGATAATGAATTTGCTTCATGGTTGAACACCCACCATTCTCTATTGTGGTATAGATCATGTTTTAATACTGCCATAAAATGTGATCATATCAATAACAACTTGGCAGAAAGTTTTAACAACAAAGTGAAGCATTTGAAAGACTTGCCTGTGCATGACATGGTGGACCAAATAAGGATCATGATCATGCGTTTGTGGGAGTTGAGAGGAAAAATTGCTAATATTTTGGAAGGGGACAAGCTTCCAGCAGTGGTACAACAGGTGGTCAACAGGAGTAGAAATCTTTCACATCTATCTGTTGAGAAATCTTCCTTGTGGGGTGCTGAAGTTAGAGATACAAAGAGTGGCAAGAGGCATGTGGTAAATACTGAGTTGCATGAGTGCACTTGCCAAGAGTGGCAACACACTGGAAAACCATGTGAGCATTCCATACTTTTTTGGCATCTAAACCCAGGTTAAATATGCACCCATATTTGCATGAGTATTATTCAGTACAAAAATTCAAAGCTGCATATGCAAGTCCAATTCCTGCACTGACTGACCAATCTCAGTGGCCTGAGGTGGAAATAGAATTTACCTTGTGTCCCCTGTCACTAGAAGAAAGGCTGGGAGGCCTAAACAGAGCAGATTCAAAGCTTGGTTTGAGAAAGGTGGTTGTAGTAAGAAGGGGAAAAAGGAAAAGGAAAAGAATGATAAGCCCAAAAGGGCTCAAAAAGGTAACAAAAATAGGTGCAAGTTGTGTGAGGTACTTGGGCACAGAATTGGTTCATCTAAGTGCATCTACACTCCTCAGAGGCCAAAGTATGTTTATGTTACTGTTTTTGCAAGTTTTTGATTTTGCTACTTGTTCTAGTATCTAACCAAGTCAAATGCTTTATTTTTTAGGAGGAAGCGTGCAGAAAAAGCCCCACCTCTTGTTGTTGAACAATGCTGGCCAGTGAAAAAAGCAAGACTCAGTGGCTATAGAAGGAAGAGCACTAAGCAGATAATGTTTGGTGACAAAGATATGGAGCTAACTGAAACTGTTACTGCTGAACATGAGCTAAGTGTTTGTGTTTTGGACGATGTGATGCATACTGAATCTGTTTTGCAGACGCTAGGGCAATCTGAAACTGTTGCAGATGAAGCAACTGTTGTGCTGCCATTCGAATCTGCTTTGACAACTGTGTTGCCATGTTTGGAGGTTGTGCTGCCAAGTGTTGAGTTGCAAACTGAAGTAGTTGAACAATGTGTGCCATCTACTCAATCTGCAGAAGTGCAAACTGAAGAAGTGGGACATGGTCAGGTGCAAAAGTTGAGGGGGCCTAGTGGAGTTTGCAAGGGGCCAAAAATCAAGAGCATCAGCATCAACAAACTATGCGCCGTGGAACCAAACGGTGGAAAAAAGCAGAAGAAATCGAGTGGTAGAAAGAAGCAAAAGAAATAGAGTCGAAATCATTCAAATTTGATGTGAAAACTTAAGTTTGTTGTCATTTGATGTGAAAACTTATGTTCTTTCATGTGATAACTTATGTGCCATGATGTTGATTTGACCGATATTCAAATTTGAACCGATATTCAAATTTGAACCTATCTCCAATATTTTTTGAGTTCATTTATTTGTTCTGTGATGTTGCATCGTTTTATGTACTATTATGCACTTTAGTTCATAAATCCAACCCTTTTTGTGAATTCCAACTCATAGTCACGGACAATGTTGTCCAAACAGGCTCCAAAGTAAGGGAAAACGGCCCCATTTCTAAGCAAGTTTTTTCGACCTTCTCAAAATCACCCAAAAAAGATTTTCTTAGCTTATATTATACCTATATAGGATCAATACGAAGTCTCACCTTTTTTTGAATAAGTATTCATATTATTTAATTTATTTTTGAAAAAACACCCTTTAATACAAAGTTAGCAATAAAAAAACAAGTTTAAAATTTTTAAATGCAAAAATAACTTCAGATCCTCCTTAGTCACTCTAAAATGAAGCTAAGGTGATGTTTTTGATTTTTTTTGCATTTTCAAAACCTCAAACCCTCTTCTCACTCCTGTGAACTCCATGCAACCTCAGTCGAGATAGTCCAATTTGTGAAGGTTTTTTCAAGCAAAGATCATTAGATCAAGTTTATCATTTTATATCATAACTATGTAACATAAAAAGGCTATATGCGCAGGTTTTTCATTTTTTAGATTTTTTTTGAATTAGTTATACACATTTGAATGTTCGGTCAAACCTTTCAAAACCCCGTTGACTGCCTCCAAACCCCATGTAACCCTAGCGCCAAACGTCCACCGTCGATCTAACCCTAACGCCAAACTGCGGCCGTCGGATAGGCCTTCTAGAAGGATTCCGTGGGGGCGATCCGTGGGCTCCAATCTGATTGGCCACCGTTTTTTCTCTCTGACGAACAGATAACGTTGAGCGGGGGATCATCTAAGTGACCGTTGGGCCGAGCGGATCGGGCCCGGCAGAGCCTGGCGTGTGTGCGCACGGCCGTCGAGAGGGGGATGGGCTGCATGCGAGAGGGTCAATGACATGTGGGCCATCCCTGTCCCATGCATGCCATGCAACGTCGCAGCCTAGCTATTCTTTGCTCGTGAACACCTAGCCCGCCATTGCATGCACGCATCGACGCAGTAAAGCACGGCAGGGGCGCAGCGTATAGGTACGTCGCATCTAAGCTATTTTAACAAATGCATGTTTGAACGAGACGGACGCGTCGGTGGTGCAGATGTGGCGCAGCTCCTTTTTCAGTGTCACGCGCGGATGAACGGGCCTGTCACCGCCGATGCAAGTGCACGAAACGATGCAACTCGCCTGTGCTGCCCGTGCCTCTTTGGATGCTCTGGCCGCCGTTTTTTGAATTAATGCCCGCAATTACTTATGCCAGTGCGAACGGAGAAGAGAAAACGATCCAGAAGGCACCGTGTACACATTGACCACAGCTGCAACGCGGCTATAAAAGGGCACCATTTCCTCATCCTCTCACACTCATCTCTCAAGCCTCCTCCCCTTCTTCTTTTCGAGCCAAATCCACCACTCGAGCCACCATGCAGTTCAACGGCCCTACCTACCGTCGCCCTCGCACCGTGCCGGAGAGGCAGTACCCGGCCGGAGTCGTCGTCGAGAATAGCCTGAGGGTGTGGGCCATCTCTAGGTGGAGGGGCCCTAGAGAGTTGGCTCGCTTCTTCCTCCAAGCCGGCTACCGCCACCTCCCTCCGGGCACTCCGCCCATGTTCCACCTCCACGAGCAGTACGATGGCAACGCCAACGGCCTCGTCATCGGCCTCCACGTCACCTTCACCAACCCCTACGACGCTCACCACCTCCTCGGCCAGGTGTTCTGGTGTGGATGCGAGTTTATCGCGTTCACGACCTACAACATCTTCACCAACTTCCACCACATCTTCCCTCACCCCAACGGCATGCACACCCTCCCCTACCAGATGCCGGAGGATGACGAGTGAGGGGCCCAAGGAGGAGGGGCCAAGGAGTGGCAAGGAGGAGGGGCCAAGGAGTTGTTCAAGGGGCGAGTCTTCTATCTATCTAGTTTGGGGCTCTAGTTTGTGTTTGTGTTGGTTCGGGCGTGTGTGCCCGTGTCTTTTATATATCTAGTTTTAATTATTTTACTTTCATGTTTTATGAACTATATGTAGTGGGGGGATGCCCCTCTATATGTTTTATCTATCTATGCTACTAGGGTACCCGATGCCCCACTATCTATCTATATGTTTTTTCGGTCCTAAAGTTTCTCCATTGCATTTTATTTATGTGGTCATGTGTACTAAAAAACAATTGATCTGGTATCTAAAATGTACGTTACCAAGAAATTGACAATAAAGATTATGTACTGTACTACATAATCATACAGTTGGTATACAATGCATTTGAAGACAATGGGCAAGAAAAATGCTAATTATCTGGTGCTGATGACATGCGCAAGTGTTGTTTGATGTTTAAATCATGCTTGCTATGTCATTTTTTGCTGCCAAACATGGCATTAGCGAGAAAGGTCATTTGGGCACTGAATGTATTAAAGTATACACCATATATAAAAATGTCTAGCCAAAAGATTTGGGTGTACACCCATGACCAAGTATGGATCCGCCCCTGGTTGTAAGGGGATGCCCCTCTATGTTGTAAGGAGATGCTACTAGGGGCACACTAGATGTCTTCTTTTTTGGGCACAACCTTTTTCGGTTGAAACACACGAGTAAAAACTTTGAAAACACCATAGCACAAGTAAAAAATATATATTAAGAAATGGTGCTTGGTTGAAATAAACTAGAACCAAACAATTGCAACTTTTTTGGTTCACAAAGACTGCTCAAATAATTATCTCAAATAGCTTATGCATAAAAATATCTCAAATAATTATCAGATGAGTTATCTCAAAAAAGGTGACTGCAGGAAACTTAAAATTTGTGAAATGATCTAAAGCCGAAAAGATATATCGATGTCAATGACCGTGTGCACTTTTTTTGCACTCCTTTTATCAATGGGCCTGGATATGTTCTATTCGGCCCTGCCTAACTTCTATATGGGCCTGGCCTTTTCGGGCAACTGTGGACGAACCTTTTTTTTCCTTTTCTCCCTCTACCACTGAAACTGAAACTGATGACGAACTGAAGAACTAAAAAACGGGGCCGAAACAGAGTGGAGAGGACATGCTGAATTCATACAGCGCAACACTTTTATTCAAATGTACATATCATCCCGATTACAAATGATGCCCAATCTATTCACTTACGACTAATTATCATCACATAAACAAATGCGAGACCACAAACATAAAAAAGTGCGGCCATCAGCCCCATCAAATTGCCCTGCTTCTGCAATTTGATGAGTTTCTTCATCTGCTTGTTCAGCTTCTTCAGCTCTGCCGTCACTCCTGCATCCCCCACAGTAGCACCAATGGAAGGGCGGGCGCCCCCGATGGAATTGCCAGATCCAGGGGCCCCGGATCCAGATGCGCCCGATCCAAACTTGCCCAACTTCTCCGCCTCCAACAGTAAATCGAGCTCCCCTGATGCACCCTCCAGTTGAATCCGCTCTATGTACTCATCTAGCCACTCAAAATGGGTGCATTGCTTCAATTTCTGAAATCGGAAAGATGAACCCTAAATCCCAAATCCGATGGGGAAAAATGGGCAAATATGAAATTGGGAGACAAAAACCAAAATTGGCATATTGAGAAGTAAAATCTCACCTTTCCCTGCTCTGGTTTGCTCTCGCATTTCACGAATTCCCACCCAAGGTTGCCATTCTTGTCGGTCGTTGTGACTAGCCGCTTCAGGGGTGCGATACGTGGGCATGCAGGGCATCTTGTCATGGGCACTGCGCCATAGCACGGCCATGAGCGGCGGGAGGCTGAAGCGGAGCTCGACATTGCTAGGTCGCGGCCCGGAACAGCGTTGCTGCGCGTCGTCGCCGGAGAAAAAGAACAACAACGGTCGGGGAGGGGGAGGGGGGAGGATGGGCTCGGGTGCTGCACGGCTCGGGGCACGGCTCGGTGTCCTCTTGTACCAATGCTGACCTGGATAAGTTAGTGGGTCCCACGCTGTGGGTCCCGCTCACCTGACCAATGCTGAGTTGGATAAGTTAGTGGGTCCCATGCTGTGGGTCCCGCTCACCTGATTCGAGTTTTAAACATGTGTCTTTGGATTAGGCAGCAGTGTCGCATGGGAGCTATTTTTTCCAACGAAGATGTTGCATGAGAGCGATTACAACCAACTACGTCACATGAGAGACAATTCACACCAACAACGTCGCATGAGAGCTATTCACCCCATTGAAGTCCCCAATGCAGAGCCATGGCAGCTCACAATCTGCTTTTAGATACCTCATCATGTCCCACGTTTTATACCGCAGGTGCCTCGTTGCTTCACCGTACCAACAAGTAATCCTCCATGGTTCCTTCCCCTTTTGACGGACCTCCATATCGATATGGTACTTTGAGTAGTTCCTCAACACTAGATCAAGAGGATGTTTCCAGAAAATGCACAGACCTCCACTTCTGCCACTACTGCTCACCCCATAAGCACTCTCATAGCCCAATGTTCTAGCCAAACCTTCCACGCGATATTTTGGTAGCTGGGTTTCAACCACACAAAGGATCACCGGCGCACATTCCCGCGCGAGATCGCGCAATTCATTGACTGTCGCGGGGTCGCCTAGCCCGCGACATTTCCAGCATAGCGTCGACATTAGGCCCGGCAGTCCTCCACGAGGGAGGCCACCGATGTTGCCAAGTCGCTTTCTGTATAACCCGAACCACCTGCACTCTTGCTTCCCTTCTCCGGAGTAGTCTCCTTTCTGAGCCTCTTCTTCGCTGTACGAGGTACATACTGTTCTGGTGGAGGCGGAACCAAAGGTGGGTTAGGCTTGCCTTTGTCCCGTTCCATGTCCTTGCTCTGAGCACGCGCTTCATGCATGCCCAGTTTCTTCTTGGCTGGACCTGCACCCTTGTTGTTCTTGTGGTCCTCTCCCGATCTGGTAGCCACCAAGGTGGCTCTCTTGACGAACAGGGCCAGACCACCGATGCGACCTCCCCATGGTCTCCTTCGCAGGAGAGACAGACGGGAAGGGCTATGGTAAGGAAAACTCAACGCCGACAGAAGCTGCCGGCGGAGTAGGTAAACCCTCATCGCCTCAGGCGGCGCTAGGGTAGGGCAGAGACATGCAGACACATTAAAAACGACAGATCGTCCTTGTTGATTTGCAGTCTCCAACAAAAAATATTTGGGCAGTTGGGCCATACTTTCCGGCCTCCCTCCATATATATTAGAAAGAAGTAAAGAACCTAGGCGAAAATCCATCTTTGCACCCGAGCACATTTGCTCCCATGCCCCCTCAATTTTGTTTCTGCTCCGAGCTACTGTAAAATAAAAAAAATGCTAGAAAAATAAAAGGAAGTTAAATTATATTTGCATGAAAGACGTTCGAGGTCGTTTTGTCCAAGCAAAAAATCATCTTGTTTGGACATCTGAAGAGCTCGCGGGGATCACCGGGGGTTCAACGCGGAGCTCACCGACGACCGCCGCGTCCAGGTGCGCCAGCTCGCCATCTCTGACGGGATCATGTTGTGCCACCGCGTCGCCTAATCGATCGGCAGGTGCGGAGGATCGATTGATGCTGATGTTGGTGTTTAGTTGGTGTCGATCAACACGTATTGGATAAGTCTAAATAAGAATAAGCACGTTGGATGTTGCAATAGTGTTGAGGATAAGTGTGGATAATGGGTTTGGGCGGAGTAAATTGCAAAAAAACACCACAATTGGGGACCTTAGTTTAGAAAACCACCACCTTTCGTTTTGTTGAGTTGTACTTTATGTTGCAAGTATTACGTGTTCTGGCCCACCTCCTAGTTGTGTATAGTTGAGGTTGAGGCCTACCCTGTTGAAAGATCGAGGATGTCGCCTAGAGGGGGGGGGGGTGAATAGGCGCTTTAAAATAATTACGGTTTAGACTTGACCAAATGCGGAATAAACCTAGCGGTTAATTTGTCAAGCACAAAACCTACAACAACTAGGCTCACCTATGTGCACCAACAACTTATGCTAAGCAAGATAAGCAACTATGTGATAGCAAGATATATGACAAAGAACAATATGGCTATCACAAAGTAAAGTGCATAAGTAAAGGGGCTCGGGTAAGAGATTAGTGAGGCACATGGAGACGACGATGTATCCCGAAGTTCACACCCTTGCGGATGCTAATCTCCGTTTGGAGCGGTGTGGAGGCACAATGCTCCCCAAGAAGCCACTAGGGCCACCGTAATCTCCTCACGCCCTCGCACAATGCAAGATGCCGTGATTCCACTAAGGGGCCCTTGAGGGCGGTCACCGAACCCGTACAAATGGCGACCCTTGGG
Organism: Triticum aestivum; assembly: GCF_018294505.1. Classification (NCBI taxonomy): domain Eukaryota; kingdom Viridiplantae; phylum Streptophyta; class Magnoliopsida; order Poales; family Poaceae; genus Triticum; species Triticum aestivum. The sequence continues at coordinate 442,477,892 of NC_057807.1, read as the reverse complement.
GGCGGTCACCGAACCCGTACACTTTGGCAACCCTTGGAGGCGGTCACCGGTACCCGTCAAATTGCTCGGGGCGATCTCCACAACCTAATTGGAGACCCCGACGCTTGCCCGGAGCTTTACACCACAATGATTGAGCTCCGAACACCACCAACCGTCTAGGGCACCAAGGCACCCAAGAGGAACAAGCTCTAGGGTGCCCAAACACCCAAGAGTAATAAGCTTCTCAAACTTCACTTCCACGTATCACCGTGGAGAACTCAAACCGATGCACCAAATGCAATGGCAAGGGCACACGGAGTGCCCAAGTCCTTCTCTCCCAAATCCCACCAAAGCAACTAACGCTAGGGAGGAAAATGAGAGGAAGAACGAAAGAAGAACACGAAGAACTCCAAGACCTAGATCCAAGGGGTTCCCCTCACTTAGAGGAGAAAGTGATTGGTGGAAACGTGGATCTAGATCTCCTCTCTCTTTTCTCTCAAAAACTAGCAAGAATCCATGGAGGGATTGAGAGTTAGCAAGCTCGAAGAAGGTCAACAATGGGGGAAGAACACGAGCTCAAAGGATTAAGTTGAATGGGGAAGAAGACCCCCTTTTATAGGAGCTCCCGAATCCAACCGTTATGCTCATAGCCCGCACAGAGAGGTACTACCGCTCCAAGGAGCGGTACTACCGCTCCAAGGAGCGGTACTACCGCTAGGGCAGTAGTACCCCTTCGAAACACAACAGCGAGGGGGCAAAAAGGCCAAAAGAACCTTTGGAGCGGTAGTACCGCTCGTCCTCACGGTACTACCGCTCGACCTCACGGTACTACCGCAAATGGTAGCGGTACTACTGCTTGCGAGCGGTACTAAAAAAATACTTCTGTGCCTAATTCTGCTGAGCAAAACACGAGATTTTGGTCCGGAGCGGTACTACCGCTTAGGATCCGCGGTAGTACTGCTCTGGAGTGGTACTACCGCTCAGGAGCCGCGGTAGTACTGCTCTGGAGCGGTAGTAAAAAAAATTACATCCGCTCCAGTCGCGGTAGTACCGCTGCAGCCTTTACCAAAACAACCACAACTTTTGCAAACGGACTCCGAATTCAACGAAACCAAGTTTGTTGGAAAGCTAGCGACAAGGGCTAACACAATATTGAAAGAAATACCAATAAGAAGCAAATTAGAAAAGGCCCAAAGGAAAATGGTGAGAACCCTTTCTCGGAAAAGACCGGTAAAACCTCCAACACCGAAAACATCATAGAAGACGCATGTGAACTCCGTTTTCGATGAACTCAAGCTTTTCATCAAGATGACCATAAGCTCTAAGACTCACAAAGAGAACGAAACAAGAACCAAGAAACATGATGCAAGGATGCAAGGGTTTGAGCTCTCTACTAACGATACGATCAAGCTACCAACTTGAGAGCCCCCCTTGATAGTACGGCAAACGATCATATAACCCGGTCTCCCTACTACCACCATGAGACCGGTAAAATAGAAAACCTATCAAGGGCAAACCTTTGCCTTGCACATGGTCCACTTGAGTTAGATGACGACGATCTTGACTCCCTCAAGATGGACCACCTTTCTTGATTGCGTTGGCTCGATGAAGACTAGATGATTGCTCCCCCATAGTCCACTATGGGTGAGCCACTCTTCGGCTCATCTTCACAAGTCCATTGACACCATAATGGATGGCAAGATTCAAGCACTTGATCTCTTCGTGATGCTCCACTTGAACTTGCACACGGCAATCTTGATGACGATCGCCACTTGATGTCATCTTTTCCATGGGTTGTATGATATCTTCCTCTTGATGCAAGCCCATGGATACGTACCTAACCCCACATAGAACTCTCACATAGACCATGGGTTAGTACACAAAGTGCAATGGACAATGCTTACCATACCATGGGATCACTTGATCCCTCTCGGTACATCTTCTACGCTTTGTGAGTTGATCAACTTGATTCACTATTGACTTAGTCTTGATCAACCTTAAATCTTTGCAACTCTCTTCATTTGGATGATGTATTGAAGGTAAACATGAATGATCACACAACCTTCTTCTTCAAGACATGCTTGCAATAAGCTCAACACTCGCATGACCAATCTTTGGATAATTCCTTCATAGCACCTTGGTCAACTCATAAACTCCTTGAAACCAACACATGGACTTCAAGAAAATCCTATGGACAAATCCTTCAAATATAACTCAAGACAACCATTAGTCCATAGAGATTGTCATCAATTACCAAAACCAAACATGGGGGCACCGCATGTTCTTTCAATCTCCCCCATTTTGGTAATTGATGACAATCACTTTCAAGAGAGTTTATATAAGGAATTATGCATCACCATGCAATGCAACAACTAATAGTGCATGCGAATGAGATGCAAATGCTAAGGAACAAAAACAAAGCAAGAATAGATAACTCTCTAGACTTCTCCACAAAACTCTCTGAAACTTCTCCCCCATTGGCATCGATTGCCAAAATGGGCGAAAATCTATGAAGGCCAATAAAAGAGTGTTCCTCCATAAATTGTGTATCTCTCAAAAATAGAGTGGAATGCAATACACATATCCAATGGTAAATACTTGGAGGAAGATAAACTATATTGAGGCCCAAGATTGCAAAAGAATGATATGCCACAAAGACATAACAAAGAGAGAAACAAGCAATCGAGCAATCAAAAGATACCAATTGAAGCAAGCAATCAAATGATATCAATTGAACCAACTAGACCAAAGATCCTATGAGCCACAAGAATGAAGGATATTATGATATGAGCAAAGGAGTGTTCTAAATAAGCTAGAGAAGCACCCCATGATTTGTGCACATATAAGAATATTTGTATTTGGATACAAAGTGCACAAAATAGGATCATAGCTCCCCCAAAATCAATAGAAACTTACATCCAGTGCAAGTGAGAATATAGGAAACAAAGCCTAGCGCTTGCAACAAGCACATGGTTGAGCAAGAAGTAAAAGAGGCAACTTAAGAATAGGCTCAACCAAAATGATGTGTGTGAGTCAAGGCAATGCACTAGAGAAGACTAATGTACGGATGAGCATTACACATCAAAATAGTCTTGAAAGAATGAGATACACGGTGCAAGGCATGTCATTCCCACACACAACTAGCAAACGGGTTCACAAGGTCACTAATAAGCATATAAAGAACCTATGCTTGTGACAACCCATGGTGAAGATAGAAGATGAAAGCCTCATCAAGACAAGGGATACCAAATAAGATGGCAAAAGCCTCGTAGAGATAAGCATGAAGAAAAAAAATCTTCACCACACACGAGTGCAACAAGATGCAACGATAGAGAACATGCACTCAAGGCAAAAGCTTTCACGGAGCCACCAAAGAAATAACATAAGAAAGACAAGGTGGACGTGAAAGAGAGGATATCAACTAGAGATGTAATTTCTCTCAAGTGTATAAGGTTCTAGGTAGACGAATTCATGACGATATATATCTACAAAGAAGGATGTACACTCGAAATAGTTACAACACGAAGGAACAAGATATCCACAAGGAAGTCATAAATATACCAATAAGATATTTGCTTGAAAGCATAACACTTGGCTAGATATGGTCTTATTGTATATAAACGAATTCCTACCACACAACCATCAAAGACATCACAACTAGCAACATGAGATCATTGTCGGGATGCTTTGAGAAAGGAAACAAGTATCACAAGATATGAAATGAATATCATGACAAGATACAACCTACACAAGGTTGAATACAAGAAGGGAAAGCATGAATAGATACTTGTTACCGAGATATCATTGGAAGGATGTAGTAGATACCAATTGAAGGCAGATAGTAGTTCATTGATCATCCTAGCTTGACTCCAATATGCACATGGTGACAACACCTTCCTTGTGAGTGAGCCAAGCATCCAATGCATCTCCAAATGTTCCTAGAAGAACAACATAAACTAAACGGTACCCAAACTCATCGGGACCAAATAGTTAGAAACACCAATACATAGGACAAACTCCACATAAATATGTGCATATAGATATGAAAATTAATTCCATGCACATCTCATCCAAATTGAGAGTAGGTGGAGTTTCCCCTATATATTGAGTCAAAGAAAGAAAGCATGCCAAATGAAATACATGAAGTAAACATGCATGCTCAAGACTTTCAAAACCCTAAACCAAAAGACAAAGAAATGCCAAGTGAAAAGGATACCAAATGGAGAAATCATAACTTGGAAGATATCATTAAAGATACATCAAGGAATGAGATATCCATTGATACAGACTAAATTAAAGATGTCAAACTCCCAAAGAGAGGATGGTTCCAAACATACCAAGCTCTCAACAAAGTTTCATGATGGCACAAAGTACCAAAAAGAAATGGCTTGCCTTCCACCAAAACACACTTGATAAGGATCACAAGAAGAGTGAAGAAAAAGAATGACTCCCCCACGAGTTGTGCATTATATAGGATTTGTATTTGAATACAAAATGCACAAGGTGGGATCACTGCTTTCACTATATCTAGAAAACACTAGACAAGAACAAGAAATAAACAAGATCCACAAGTGGTATGGAAGACAACAGGAGTTGACACAAACCTTGGCAAGAGAAAAGGCAAGTAAAACAAAAGCCAATGTAAAGATGATCAATAAATTCTACCACACATAAATGACTACCAATTGTCGAAAGACAAGAAGTAGATGGAAAGAATTCCCGGTGGTAGATAGCAAGGATATCCAACATCATCTTCACACCACACACAAGCAAACTGCAACTTGTAGAGCTAACATGCCACCTAGGAACAAGATAATCTACAATATCAACACTAGGTGACAACATCTCAAATGTACACATTTTCTAGGCTAGTAATATCCATAGCATATTACTCCCCCATAATGTGATACCAATGAAGAAAACTTAACAAGAGGCAATAAGAGGATCCAACACGAGATAATCAATGGAATTTTTAGAATTTGAATTTCCCATGAGCGATATACCACCTAGCAACTAGATAATCTAGAAATATCATTACTAGATGGTATTACTCATGTGCACACATTTATAGGATTGTGAGGTGCACAAAGCACACCACTCCCCCATAATGGATATTCCATTAATATCTCACAAGAGCCAACTAAGAAATAAACAAGATGCACTAAGGCTCAACGAACAACACACAAGTACATGATGTGCAAACCAACATACACAACGGTAATTTGGAGATACATCATATACAAACACATGCAAGGAACAAAACCAAAACATGCAAAGGGGCAAGTAACTTTCAATGTAAACAATTTAAGTACAAGTTACCGCAAGGAGACACATTGGATATAAGATATAAACTTGATGATTCAATTGACTTGGCTTGAGACAATAAGAGTGATGAAGTCCCCTTAATTCTTCATAATGTAGCCAAGTCTCCAATGCCCTCCAACAACACCTATTGATCAAGTTTGAGCTTGTTGGTACCCAACCAAGTTGGGTCCTAAGAGGTTAGTCACAATAGGTTTGGCTACCCAAATGGTTCTTTGCTTGACACCACTTTGAGTACCAACAAACTTGGCAAACACATTGCCAACCTTATCCTTACCAAGAGAATAGATATCATCAATAATAATTGGGTTGGATAAGTTACCACTAGTGCATGAAGAAGCGACGTGACCTTTCTCACGACATAAGTAGCAACGTCTACTCTTCACTTTCTTATCACTTGATTTCTCAATTTGAGAAGCATTAACTTGAGTATTCTTGGGAAGAGGCCTTTCTTCAACTTGATGTTGAGCATGAGATTGAACTTGTGCCCTCTTCCCTTGTTGCTTGACACTAATGGCCTTCTTCTTCAATGGGCAAGATCTAACATGATGCCCTTCTACTTTGCACTTGAAGCAAACAATCTTGGCCGAATTCTTGACTTGTTCTTGGCCCTTCTTTTTGTTCATGTTGGACTTCTTCTTCTTGTTGGAGTTGAATCCAAGTCCACCTTTGTCATTGGGGGAATTTTGCACACTCAAGATATTGTTGAGTGTGGCCTTCCCTTCATGACACTTTTCCAAATCTTTCTTCAAAGAAGTGACTTGGGCCTTGAGCTCTTTGATTTCCTCTACATGGTTAGTCTCAACACAAGTACTAGAGGAAGGATAAGCTTCACCGTTAGAGCAACAAGGCAAGGAAAGCAATTCATCACAAGATGTACCAACATTGTGAGTAGATGAATTACAAGGACTAGCACATGGCAATATACTATTTTGACTAGAAGTAGTGCTAGTATCCACATGAGGCTCACTAGATGTTACCTTAGCAATCATGGCCTCATGAGCTATCTTTAGCACACTATGGGATACTAGAAGATCATCATGAGAGCTTGAGAGCTTTTCATGACTTTCTTCCAATTTCCCATAATTGCAAGATAGCACCTCAAGTTGAGCCCGTAGCTCAACATTCTCCTTCAAAATGGATGCTTCACAAGTAATAGAATTAGTAGCACAAGCATCATCATTAACAACAAGAGGAGAAGGCAACTTGGCAAGCTCTTTTAAATAAGAAGCTTCAAGTTGAGCATGAGACTCGGTGAGTTTGATGAGCTCACCCTTGATGACCCTTGAGCCATTTTCGAGGTGCTCAAAATCCTCAAGGAGTCTAGCATGAGCAACTTCAAGCTTAGCATTTTTAGTTTCAAAAACATTGGCCACCTTAAGAGCTCTATCAGTAGATTCCTTCACTTTAGACAATTCTAGAGCAAAAGTCTCCTCGAGAGATTCCTTGGTGGTTTGTTCAAGTTCAAGAGCTTGAGAGAGGTCCGCAATCTCATTAGCGTAATCACGCCCATGACCTTCCATTTTATCAATGGTGGCCTCATGCTCCTCTAGATGAGATTCCAACTCCTCAATGTATTTCTTGCCATCAATGGCAATGGACATTATTTCCATGAAGTTGGAACGAGCAATTTTATTTTTATGAAGAGCTTTAAAAATCATTTCCCCCTTAGTTTTTAAGGAGGCAACATTATCATTCTCTTCATCATTAGCATCAACATCATCATCAAGAGACATATTGGGGTACAAAGTAGGAGATACCTTTGACACCTTAGCCATAAGGCAAAAAGCAATAGATGATGATGTAGGATCCCTTGAGGCACCATTAAACACCACATCTTGTTCCATGGAGTGTTCAGTTTCCACTACATTGTTAGCACAACAATTTGAGGAAATAGATGCATTTTTATCATGGCAACAAGACATAGCAAGCATATCATCATGAGATTTAGTCAAGCAATTTCTACATGATATGCAAGGACTATCAACACAAGCATGTGAAACATTTGGAGTGTTCGAAGTGTTAAAGCCCAAAGAAGGAGCATTGCAATAATATAGTGATGAAGGATCATCCACAATAAGCATACTATCATCATTGCAATGACCAACACTACTCACCATGTCATTATCTTGTGGCAAACCACATGTAGGTGAAGTAGAAGAAGTTGAGAAGACTATACGACCGGAGGTGGAGGGAGAATAATCATCCCCACAAATCTTGGACACACCATATTTATCTTGAAGCTTCGTCCACAACTCATGAGCATCTCGGAACGACATGAGTTGAAATATAACTACATTGCTCAAAGCATCGAAAAGCACATTAGAAGCTTGAGCATTGAGATAAGAGTTTTTCTCATCCTCTAAAGATAATCTTTGGGGATCCTTTGGAGGAGAAAAACCCATATCTACAATTCGCTCTAAATTTGGGTCCATGACCCTAAAGAGATTAAGCATGCGAATTACCCAAACATCAAAATTTGTGCCATCGAAACTAAGAGTGTCAGAGAATCCTAATCCCCTAGTCGACATATTTACTCTCTAGGCGGTAAAGCCTAATAAAGAGAGACGAGGCTCTGATACCAATTGAAAGATCGAGGATGTCGCCTAGAGGGGGGGGGTGAATAGGCGCTTTAAAATAATTACGGTTTAGGCTTTGGAATAAACCTAGCGGTTAATTTGTCAAGCACAAAACCTACAACAACTAGGCTCACCTATATGCACCAACAACTTATGCTAAGCAAGATAAGCAACTATGTGATAGCAAGATATATGACAAAGAACAATATGGCTATCACAAAGTAAAGTGCATAAGTAAAGGGGCTCGGGTAAGAGATAACCAAGGCACGCGAAGACGATGATGTATCCCGAAGTTCACACCCTTGCGGATGCTAATCTCCGTTTGGAGCGGTGTGGAGGCACAATGCTCCCCAAGAAGCCACTAGGGCCACCGTAATCTCCTCACGCCCTCGCACAATGCAAGATGCCGTGATTTCACTAAGGGACCCTTAAGGGCGGTCACCGAACCCGTACAAATGGCGACCCTTGGGGGCGGTCACAGAACCCGTACACTTTGGCAACCCTTGGAGGCGGTCACCGGTACCCATCAAATTGCTCGGGGCGATCTCCACAACCTAATTGGAGACCCCGACGCTTGCCCGGAGCTTTACACCACAATGATTGAGCTCCGAACACCACCAACCGTCTAGGGCACCAAGGCACCCAAGAGGAACAAGCTCTAGGGTGCCCAAACACCCAAGAGTAATAAGCTTCTCAAACTTCACTTCCACGTATCACCGTGGAGAACTCAAACCGATGCACCAAATGCAATGGCAAGGGCACAAGGAGTGCCCAAGTCCTTCTCTCCCAAATCCCACCAAAGCAACTAACGTTAGGGAGGAAAATGAGAGGAAGAACGAAAGAAGAACACGAAGAACTCCAAGACCTAGATCCAAGGGGTTCCCCTCACTTAGAGGAGAAAGCGATTGGTGGAAACACGGATCTAGATCTCCTCTCTCTTTTCCCTCAAAAACTAGCAAGAATCCATGGAGGGATTGAGAGTTAGCAAGCTCGAAGAAGGTCAACAATGGGGGAAGAACACGAGCTCAAAGGATTAAGTTGAATGGGGAAGAAGACCCCCTTTTATAGGAGCTCCCGAATCCAACTGTTATGCTCACAGTCCGCACAGAGCGGTACTACCGCTCCAAGGAGCGGTACTACCGCTAGGGCGGTAGTACCCCTTCGAAACACAACAGCGAGGAGGCAAAAAGGCCAAAAGAACCTTTGGAGCGGTAGTACCGCTCGTCCTCACGGTACTACCGCTCGACCTCACGGTACTACCGCAAATGGTAGCGGTACTACTGCTTGCGAGCGGTACTAAAAAATACTTCTGTGCCTACTTCCGCTGAGCAAAACACGAGATTTTGGTCCGGAGCGGTACTACCGCTTAGGAGTCGCGGTAGTACTGCTCTGGAGCGGTAGTACCGCTCAGGAGCCGCGGTAGTACTGCTCTGGAGCGGTAGTAAAAAATTACATCCGCTCCAGTCGCGGTAGTACCGCTGCAGCCTTTACCAAAACAACCACAACTTTTGCAAACGGACTCCGAATTCAACGAAACCAAGTTTGTTGGAAAGCTAGCGACAAGGGCTAACACAATATTGAAAGAAATACCAATAAGAAGCAAATTAGAAAAGGCCCAAAGGAAAATGGTGAGAACCCTTTCTCGGAAAAGACCGGTAAAACCTCCAACACCGAAAACATCATAGAAGACGCATGTGAACTCCGTTTTCGATGAACTCAAGCTTTTCATCAAGATGACCATAAGCTCTAAGACTCACAAAGAGAACGAAACAAGAACCAAGAAACATGATGCAAGGATGCAAGGGTTTGAGCTCTCTACTAACGATACGATCAAGCTACCAACTTGAGAGCCCCCCTTGATAGTACGGCAAACGATCATATAACCCGGTCTCCCTACTACCACCATGAGACCGGTAAAATAGAAAACCTATCAAGGGCAAACCTTTGCCTTGCACATGGTCCACTTGAGTTAGATGACGACGATCTTGACTCCCTCAAGATGGACCACCTTTCTTGATTGCGTTGGCTCGATGAAGACTAGATGATTGCTCCCCCATAGTCCACTATGGGTGAGCCACTCTTCGGCTCATCTTCACAAGTCCATTGACACCACAATGGATGGCAAGATTCAAGCACTTGATCTCTTCGTGATGCTCCACTTGAACTTGCACATGGCAATCTTGATGACGATCGCCACTTGATGTCATCCTTTCCATGGGTTGTATGATATCTTCCTCTTGATGCAAGCCCATGGATACGTACCTAACCCCACATAGAACTCTCACATAGACCATGGGTTAGTACACAAAGTGCAATGGACAATGCTTACCATACCATGGGATCACTTGATCCCTCTCGGTACATCTTCTACGCTTTGTGAGTTGATCAACTTGATTCACTATTGACTTAGTCTTGATCAACCTTAAATCTTTGCAACTCTCTTCATTTGGATGATGTATTGAAGGTAAACATGAATGATCACACAACCTTCTTCTTCAAGACATGCTTGCAATAAGCTCAACACTCGCATGACCAATCTTTGGATAATTCCTTCATAGCACCTTGGTCAACTCATAAACTCCTTGAAACCAACACATGGACTTCAAGAAAATCCTATGGACAAATCCTTCAAATATAACTCAAGACAACCATTAGTCCATAGAGATTGTCATCAATTACCAAAACCAAACATGGGGGCACCGCATGTTCTTTCACCTGTACTTATATATACGTGCATCGGCACCCCATCAATACAACAATTATTGTATTGCAAAACATCTCTCTACATGGTATCAATCGCAGGTCGACACCATCACCCGTTCCCACCTCCGCTCGTGCTGCCCTTCGGGATCCCCATTGGCTAGCTGCGATGCAGGAGGAGTTCGACGTCCTATAGTGCAACCGCACGTGGCAGCTTGTTCCGCGCCCCCCTCGTGCCAATATCATCACTGACAAGTGGGTGTTTCGTCACAGGACTCGCCCCGGACAGTTCTCTCGAGCGCTACAAGGCTCGATGTATGGTTCGTGGATTTCGGCAGCGCGCTGGCGTGGACTTCACCGACACCTTCGCCCCGGTTGTTAAACCGGGCGCGATCCGCGCCGTGCTCCAGTTGGCGGTCTCGCGCGACTGGCATGTGCACCAGTTGGATGTCTCCAACGCCTTCTTGCACGGCCATCTTGCCGAGCAGGTGTACTGTGAGCAGCCCACTAGCTTTGTCGACGCTGAGCATCCAGCCTTTGTGTGCTTACTCTCTCGTTCTCTTTACGGGTTAAAGCAGGCGCCTCGGGCTTGGTACCATCGTATCGCAGTCTTCCTGCAGTCTCTGGGATTTCGGTCCACTCGCTCTGATGCCTCACTCTCCGTGTATTATCAGGGAGCTGACACTGCATATCTGCTGCTCTACATTGACAACATCATCCTCATGGCGTCCACCCCCGATCTCCTTCAGCGGCTGACTGCTCGTCTTCGTGATAAGTTCGCCCTCAAGGACTTGGGGCCCATGCACTACTTCCTCGGCATCGAGGTGGTCCGCCGGACTGACGGCTTCTTTCTGCATCAGCAGAAGTACACCCACGAGCTCCTGGAGCGTGCCAGTATGCTTAACTGCAAGCCGGCACCCACCCCCGTCGACACAAAGGCAAAGGTCTCTGCTCTGAAGGGGTCTCTCGCGTCCGATGGAGCGTTTTACCGCTCCATTGTTGGTGCTTTACAGTACCTGACGCTGACTTGACTCGATTTGCAGTACGTTGTTCAACAGGTGTGCCTCCACATGCACGCTTCGCATGACTCCCACTAGACCTTGGTGAAGCATATTCTCCGGTATATACGCGGCACCATGTCTTTGGGGCTCACCATGACGGCCTCCGCCTCCACCGACCTCGTGGCCTACTCGGATACCGACTGGGCTAGCTGCCCCGACACTCGATGCTCCACGCCAGGCTACTGCGTCTACCTTGGGCCCTCGTTGATCTCTTGGTCATCGAAGCGGCAGCCCACGGTCTCCCGCTCTAGCGCCGAGGCAGAGTATCGCGCCGTGGCTAATGCTGTGGCCGAGTCCTCTTGGCTCTGTCAGCTGCTCCAGGAGTTGCTTTGTGATGTTCATAAGGCCACTCTTGTCTACTGCGATAACGTCAGCGCGGTCTACCTTTCCGCCAACCCAGTGCACCATTGATGTACGAAGCATATTGAGATCGATATTCACTTCGTGCGCGAGCAGGTTGGCCTTGGCCGTGTTCGGGTTCTTCACGTGCCGACGTCGCAACAGTTTGCTGACGTGATGACTAAGGGATTGCCTACTTCCGTCTTCGAGGAGTTCTGGTCCAGTCTCTGTGTCTCTGGCGACGCTTCGACTGCGGGGGGGTGTTGAGTTGTACTTTGTGTTGCATGTATTACGTGTTGTGGCACACCTTCTAGTTGTGTATAGTTGAGGTTGAGGGATACCCTGTACTTATATATACGTGCACCAGCACCCTATCAATACAACGATTATTGTATTGCAAAACATCTCTCTACACATTTTCTTTTTCTTCAAAAAAACCACCGCAACTGTGCTGACAGTTTTCAGAAAACACTCATTGACCGATTAGAGCGGTTTCAGCGAAAACCTGATGCTTGGAGCCCAAGTTTAACTGATGATGTGGCAAGAAAAGTCAACAACGTTTGCATAGACCGTTAAGTTGATATAGACCCACTTGTCAGCATCTCTCATCTCTCTCCTTCCCTTCTCTAGCATTCTGTCGAGAAGCTCACGAGCTCGTCGGAGAGCTCGCTGACGGCACCTTGGCTCACCCATGGTCGCTACTCTGATGGACGATGCAGACCGGTGACGTTGTGGAGGAGCTCCACATCGGAGTCAGCGGCGGCGAGCTCCTGGTTCCAGCTCGGTCGAGGAGTCGCACGGGTGCCCATCCCGCCACAAGGTGCTCCTCACCGCCTTACACCCTGCCGCCTCCATCGACGCTCAGTGGTCGCTGTCTCGCACGGCCAAACTCTCGTCCCCTCTCACTGTTGGCCGAGGCCCATCAGCCATGACGGTTCCCATGCCCCCTCGTTCCCCTTCACAAGTTGGTCGCTTCTATGTCCCTGGTGCTCCCCGATGGAGGCAGGGAAGGCTCGGTGGCTGGAGGCAGTGGCTCTGAAAGGCAGGCTCACCGGCGAGCGCGCGGCGGCGCTACAAGGAAGGCTCGCTAGCGGGTGCGCGGCGGCGGTGCAAGGCGGGCTCGCTGGCAGGCACGGGGCGGCGACTGGACTGGTGATTTGTTTCTCATGAAATGCGAGCTGGTAAAACCTTAGTGTCGTGAGTATGTGCGTGACGGGCGCCGTCTAAACCCCAACCATGTGGCATCTGACAGTGAGATCCATATGTCAGATCTTGCATCAAACTTGTCTAATCGATCAATCGGCATTGTTTGGAAACTATTAGTCCAGTGGTGGTGGTTTTGATTTTTTTGAAAGATGGTAGTTTTTTGAGTTAGGGTCCTCCATTGTGGTGCTTTTTTTGCAGTTTATTCGTTTGATACGATGCGTTTCTGTCTGCCTACAGTATTAATTTGTTCGTTTCACTGTCTGCATAGTTTTTTGAAAACACAAACTAACTTTATTATTGTCCGAATAAATTACTCCATGGGGTGGGTCGTGGTGGTTGGTCAATCTTGATCAACATTTCATCATTTCGTGGAGTAAATGCTAAGGCCCGATTGTTTCAGTTCCAGTTGGCTTTTGAATCACCCATGGACCCGCTTCACTAGCAAAGTTACAGAATCACACTATAAGAAATATGTCAACTTATGATCTTCTTGTGACCTTCTGTCAGTGAACCTAGGAAAATTGATCATAAATCTACGACTATTTGAGACCAATTGGTCAAAAGCTGTTTGGGGGGGGGGGGGCTTGAAACCCTAAACCATTGTGACCATTTTGGTCAGAAAGGTTGTAATTTCCTTACACGAAATGGTCATAAAGCAAACAATGCTGGTTCGCTATCTTATTTCTAGCTGATAACGACCAATATAGATGGGCATAGCCTTGTAAATTATGGTGGATTGCGATGACTAGGCGCCACCTCGTCAGTTTTGCCTATGTGGCATGTCCATGTGTCAATTTCTGCCCTAGGTTGTGAAGCAACCTATATTTCTGTTATTCTCAAAATTCCCAAAAAATTCTCATAAATTCTTTGGATCATATGTTCATCAAATATGTCAAAAATCTTCCTTGCCTAGTTCAAAAATAATTGAACAATATTCATTTTCCTACTCTGTTCAGAACATCACTTTGTGAAGAAAGTGTTATTTATATATTCTTGATTGCTCTAAAAAATTTTGGGCACTCTTTCCTATCCAAATCATTGCATAATGACAAAATTCAGCTCCATTTGCCCAGTAAATCTTCCTCAATAATTTTCCAAAGTTTTCATTCAACTAGAAACTTTGTGAAGGAAGTACTAGCTATGCATATCCTAATGAGATGAATTTTTGCCACATCTTATATATGTCCATATCATAGCTCTCCACAAAATTTTAGCCCCATATAACAATTCATGAGAGCTCACGATCCAATCTTTTTTTCTGGTAAAATTTTCATTTTGTGAAGCAACTATATTTTAGATTGCTTTATAATTACTGAAAATTTACCAGGGCATGACCATACCTATGTAACTTACCTACACTAAATTTGAGCTCATTTCATTTATCCAATTTCTCTCACTAATTTTCCCAAGTTCCGGTCCAGAGAAGAGCATTGTGAAGGAAGTATCACGTTGACATGTCCAAATGGTATCAATTTTCTACAGTGCTTTCCTATGCCCAAATAACCATGCTCCACCAAATTTCAGCTCAATCCATTCATTATTTTGAGCCCAGCCTCAACATTCATATTTCTGTCCGGTGTGGTACTTTGCAAAGCAAGTGCCACCTAGGATCCTCCTTTTGAGCTGAAAATTTGTGAAGAAACTCTTCTTAGTAGATGATCATCCTCAGCCAAAATTCACACCCATTAGTCATGTGCATTTCCTGTACCGCTAATCAAACACTTGGTTGCTAATTCATGTTTGAGCATAGTTTGGTCTCGTCGTGCGATTCTTCTGTTGTCACTTTCTTCCTAGAACCTACCTTGGGACTGACCAACCCACTAGGCATGCCTAGGCCACCCAAAATGCAAGGCAACGCCACTGTCACACGGTGACCACGCGGCGGGCATGCGAGCTTACGCGCTCCGGAGTTGGGGCCCTCGGCCACCGTCCAAACCTCGATGTATCGCCGCCAAACCATGAATTTATAATTAAATAGATATTTTTGTACCTAGAAATGATTTTTTTAAAAAATAAAGAGTAAATTATAAGGCAGCTGCAGTTCAAATTTGACCCGCTTCCTACTAAATCGGCGGAAATTTGTCTTTTTCATGAGAGGTGGATCAAAAAAAATTACACCCAATTTTTTTTGTCAATTATGCATTAAATATGGCCTAATATTTAATAAAATTTACTTGATACAATTTTGCAACAAATATATGGTAGGTCATTCACAAAAAGAACTCATTTTGGGCACTCGAAAAATGGAAAATGTATTTTTCGTCCAAAGAAAATGAAAACTTCCTTAGGCAACATTGTTTGCCATTCCAAGATGCACCCTTGTGCACGATATGAGATCATTTGAACAAACTATGTCATGAATATGGCCATAAGATTGATCATTTGGCTTGAAAGCCATTGATCTTCACACATGATAGCTCATTTCTGAGAACACTTTTTTAAAAAAATTATAGTATTACAAGTTTATTATTTTTCCTGGTAACTTGGTCACATATAATGACACAATGCAAAGGTTTTTCCAAATTTTTTTATGCCTGTTTCAAAATGCAGTCAAAACGGCGGGAATAACAGTTCCTAGCTAGTGGTTGAATCTTAGACTTTTTTTGGTGTTTCTCTGATTAAATAGATACTTATGTAGCTAGAAATAATTTGCGAAAAAAATAAAGAACAAACTATGAGGCAGCTGCAGTTCAAATTTGACCCGCTTCCTACTGAATCGGCAGAAATTTGTCTTTTTCACGAGAGGTGAATCAAAACTTTTGACACCAAACTATTTGGTCAATTCTGCATTAAATATGTCCTAGTATTTTAGAAAATTGATTTGGTCCAATTTTTGCAACAAATATATTGTAGGTCCTTCACAGAAAAACTCATTTTGGGCACTCAAAAAATGAAAAATGAATTTTTCATCCAAAGAAAATGAAAACTTTCTTAGCCAAACATTGTTTGTCATTCCAAGATGCATCTTTGTAAAAAATATGAGATCATTTGGACAAACTATACCATGAATGTGTCCATAAGATTGAGCACTTGCAAACTATATGCTATTCCCTTTTCGATTTGACCTCAAAATTTCTGACTCCTCTTATCTATGTGCAACAGCGATGCTTTGGATTTCATCCGTGCAGTAGAGGACAAGAGCTTCATGGCCAACCGAGGTGCATGGTGCTCGCAAGCAACGAACGGAGGCTGTTCGACATCGGCTGCACAAACCACCACTATGAGCTCCTCCCTTTGCTATGCTACAACCATGCTCTGTTTCATGCGCTAGTTAGGATTTCGAAGCTTTTTGCGCCGTGGTTAAGTCCTTGCCGACTGTTTCGTTGATGATCAAGTGTTGGTGCTTCATCTGGCTATTTGATTTGCTGCTGTAATTAGTAGTATTAGAGTGCTGTTGGTTTATTAGGATGTGGCTGAAACCATTGGATGGCCTTCCTGTACATGTTATCCAGAATTAGTACTTGTCCTATTTTTCGTTTCCTTGCTGGACATGTTATGGTTCAAGTGTCGATGATGCCTAGTAGTAGTTTGCTAGCTATATACCTGCTACTGATTGATGCTCTTGTGGTCTCCTGAAATCATATTATACTATATCTAGTGTTCTTGTGGTTCTGTGAAGATGCATCACAAACATCTAGGTCTTTGAAGTTGGTTGAATCTGTTGCTTTATCATATATTTGGTCCATAAATCTACATTTCCATGAGATCTCTTTCAGTATATAATTTTTTGATAGTCGAGGAATAATAGCAACTCTAATGCTGGTACCCTATGTGTTCACTCTTTTACAGGAGCTCCAGGTCTACGAAATTTGAAGTTTGAAGCCGTATAGACCTACTCAGCAAAGAGTTATCTCTTATGTTTGACTGTAATAGACTGTAAATATTGTAATAGTAGGCATATTTGGGTTGTAATAGACTATGTACAGATTGTAGTCGACTTAGTGTTATTTGATGAACTACATTTGTGATGTTCCGTTTGAAATATTGATTATGTATGTGATTTGTAAACGTGTGGAATGAATGCCTGACTTGTGGGAACCATTTATGAAAATAATTTGAGCATTTTCGAAATTTCTGTTAAGTGGGCCCAATGTGTGAGATGATGACAAGTGGGACCCATTTGATTGGTGGGACCAACTCCAAAATATAATGGCCTAAACAATGTTAAAAGGCCATGGCTCAAAAATAAATAAAAGGCCAAATTGTTGGGTCTGGCCCATGTAGCTGACCAAAATTAATAGGGAAATAATATAAAAGGCTGACTTGTTGGGCTCGACCCATGTAAACACCCAATTGGACCGGGCTGGTTCTTATCAACGGCTTTTTCATTTGGTCACAATTTTGCCATGTCAACTAGCCACGTCGGATCCGACATAGCCTGGGCAGAAAGCTAGCGACCAAAACATAAGGTCGTAGGCTTTTGTTTTGATCGTTGCCTTCCACGACCTTATCCCGAAGAAGGCTGTTAATTTCAGTTTACGACGGTCAGCTTTTGACCATCTGTTTTTGTCACAAAAAGGTCGCAAATAAAAAACAATGACCATTAAGTGACCAATAGTGATGGTCGCAAGTTGACGTATTTTTTGTAGTGTTAGCTTTGTCGTTGAAGTACACTTAAACGTGTTTCACGCAATTGTATTGTGACATGAACAATCCTCGCGTAGGCATGTATCCCTTCGTGTGGCCTCTTTTGGACTAAACTGATCACCACTATGTTATCATTAGTGCCAAGTTTAGTGGGTCACTTTTGCCGGTTTACTAGTTGATGATGGATGGAATTGTTGTACATCCTCACCAAGTTGATGGATCCATCATGTAATTTCCTCGATAAACTGCATCAATGTCGCATGTCCTCTTACATTTGGAAGGATGGGGGACAGTGTGCGCAATAAGATTTGTCAACGGCGATGCTCCATGCCATTCTTCCTCTTTGGGGCGTTGTCGTGGAGGTTAGGTGTGCTAAGTCGTAGTGTGTGGGTGTTTAGTGCTACCGGTCTTGTAGATGGTAGTATAATCGTGTGCATTCTGCGTTTGACGGATATCTCATGATCAGCTTTGTAAGAGGGCTACCTCACCATCTTGTATTGGTCGGCCGTGTACTTTCGGTTGTTGCTCTCTATATAAAGCGGAACAAAAGCCTGTTCCAAGGAGGAATAAGATTGTCTTGCCTCTTGTGTACTATGTATGTTGTCCTGTTGTGGACTCAAGATACTAATCTCTCATGTTACTACTACTTTTTCTTTCAAACCCGAACCATAGAACAATTGTTTTATATGTAATTTTCATTAATATAAAAGTAATATTTACAGACAAGAAAAGCAAAAATGTGGTGATTGATATACAGAAATGTTGTGCTACTACTACTTGGTTGGTGTGACTGATATGCACGAATGTTGTGTTTGACTGAGTGAAGTAAAAGATGTGGTCCCGCAAAAGAAAAGAAAAAGGTAAAAAAGATCTGTTTCGATGAAAATGTCCAGATCTTTTCCCAGTGTCAGTTGTAGCTGCCCGCAAGCCGAGTCTGAAGAATCACGCACAATATGTCCTCTCGGTTCTTGATGGTACGTACATAGGCAGATCGTCCTTGCTGATTTGCAGTCTCAACAGAAAATATTTATGCAGTTGGGCCATACATTCGGACCTCCCTCTGTATATATTAGAAAGAAGTAAAGAACCTAGGCGAAAATCCATCTCTGCACCCGAGCACCTCAAACAAAAAAAAATTCCTGCTCCAGAGCAGTAAAAAAAACTAGAAAATTAAAAAAATGATTTTTTTGCATTAAAGATGTCTAGTGCGTGATGTCCGGAAAAAATTCGTTATGTTTGGACATCTGAGAAGCTTGTGGCAAAAAAGAGAACCCCCCTGATTTCAGGTGGGGGTGGGGTAGATGCTTTGTGATTTGTGAATGCCACGTGGCATCCATCAGAATGGGTCTCACCTGCTAACCCGTGAGACCTGGTCTTATATAATTCTTTTTCCGGGAGCAGAAACGCATAGGGAGGGGATGTGAATTACTTATAAATTATAGGGCATTTCTTCCCTTTTTCATGGACAGATGTCCCTGATTTATCTGATCTCATTAGCGCAGTGGTATTATCAAAGATTCAAAGAGGTGTTCCAAGAAAAAAGATTCTAAGAGAAGACGCGAATTTAGATGTAAGGCCTAAAGAACTTATTACAGTGATGTTTAAGCAAAAATGTAGACTAGAGCTTGCACGCTGGCAAAAACTGGAACACTAGACTGGACTACAGGATACAGAATACTAAAGCGACCACACTGGGAATTTTCTTTTTGCCAGGTGATGATCAACAGCAACGTACTGAGAAGCAGGCACGGCTGCAATTTCATAACTAATCACCCTTGCATGGCGGGCGGCGGTGGTGACCACGGCTCATGATCCACGGGAGTTGGTGTTGTTGGTAGTCCTCTGGCCGGACGAGGCAGACGAGGAAGCGGCCGGGTGAGTGACCGTGACCGCGGGTCATGATCCGCCGGAGCTGGGTGTGTTGGCAGTCCTCTGGCAGGACGATGCAGACGATGAAGCGCCGGGGACGAGTTGGCGGCGACCGACGGGGGCACTGCTCCGGCTGCACAACACCCAGAAATTTGTTCATATCGAGTAAAGAGCAAGGAAACAATCGAAACGTAGCTAGCTGTTCCGAAGAGTTCGCAAGTAGTAGTAGTACCGTGCATGCGAGGGGCGCCATCTGCAACGGGGACGCAGGATGGCTGCACCGTGGCTCCTGACCGCGCTCCGACGGTGGCCACCATGGCCAGGAGCATCACAAAGATGAAGCCATGCTCCATCTCTCTCCAGTCTCCTCTCGATAGCTAGCTGTATTGTATACCGGACCAGTACCCTAGCTAGCTCGCTGCCCTGCCCGTGGGTGGGTATAGATGGTTTGTTCGCGTTCGGCATTGCGAATATATAGGACAGCTTTACTGCTTGCCCATGAGCAAGGACGAGCAGTAACAGAAAAGCAGCCTTGCTCGCGTGAACAACCACCTTTTTTTACACAAGGGCGAACGATTCATTCGGTTGCGACACGAGGGTCGCATGTATTTGTCCCATTGCATGAGCAAAGAGCATCCGCAACCAGACTAGGCAAATTCAAACCCTAAACGGTGGATCGCACGTCCACTTTTAAAACCTCAAATCCATGCAAACACATGCACATTGATCATTTGATGATACAACTACACGTAACAATGAATGCCGCACAGTAATAATATTTATTCATACCTAAATATACATAGTTCAAACCCATCAGAATATTCAAATATATAGTTTATTGATTTCCACCCACATATATGCTTTACGAGATCATTAAATAGTTGCACGTGTTGATCTAGAAGTTGTCGATGCTTTTCCAGAAAGTTCAAAACATACTTTCCATTTTGTTCCGTGCATGGAGCAGAGTTGTACTCTAGGATTCTCAAATTCAATCGTGTGTGCGGGCTGTCTTTTTGTACTCATTCTCCACAATCATGTTGTGGAAGATTACACAACATGTTATTATCTGTCACAGTGTCTTTGGTTCCCACGCCATTTCAGCTCCACGAACAATACCCCACAAGCTTGGAAGACTCTGTATGCCCTCCCCATATCCTTCTAGCACCTTCTTGTATTTGTGCAAAGACACATTCTTTAATACCTCCGTGCTCGAATATAGTCTTCACAAACGTCTCTTGCTAAGGATAGATACCATCAGCAAGGTAGTATCTCATTTTATAGTTGTGTCCGTTGACGGTCTAATTGTATGTCAGAGCATTCACGTCACAAAGTCTCTTGAACAACGGAGATCGCTGGAGCACATTGATATCATTGTGAGAACCAGGCGTGTCAAAGAAAGCATGCCAAATCCAAAAGTCCTTCAATGTCACTACTTCAAGTATGATGGTGGCCTCTTTGGTGTGATCTTGGTACTTGCTCGCGCAAACCTTACAGGCACTTCTTCCATTGATCATGAATGTAATCAACTGAACATTGCACATCTGGGAAGCCTCTTGATGCTCCAACTGTCAGTAATTTTTCTATGTCCTCGATAGTTGGTTTCTCAGGTACTCCGATCCAAACACCTTCATCACAGTGAGGGAAAATTTCACAGTGGCCTACAAGCATTTGGTTTCTCCCATTCAGACTTCAGCACCAACTACAACTTTGCCATAAGCAAGCATCCTGAGCAGCCGTACATTTCTGTAGAGGAGAGATGAAAAGTTTTCCGCAACAATCTTTTCTCAGCTTGAAGTAGTTATCAGCCTCCTCCATGTCATGCACCACGTACAAGAACAAATCTCTGCTCATCCGGAATCACGTTGGAAACAACCTTCATGGTATGTTGGGTCCAGTTTGAAATAGTCCTTAGAGATGTCGTATGTCAACGATCATATCCCGGAGAACAATTCCGTTGCTCTCTATCGAACCCTTTAAGTTCATAACATGCTTTTGTAGTCACCTTCTTTATTTTGTGAATCAAACATGATAGGTCTTTCTATGTATAGGGTCGACTTTTCTATTGAATACGTTGCAAGTGAAATGGATTTCAATTGTTTTTTCGTCTGTACATGCAACTAGTACAAAATTTTAAAATCTCGTGGCAAAGCATGGGCAGTCTACTAGTTTAGATTTTTTTGAGCAATTTTTTAGGGAGTTTGGACAGTGTGGACAATCAGATGAAAGACGCCCGGTTGGGCTGGGTATTTTTTTGGGAAAAGCTTACCTTCAGCGAACCGATGGCGTGCGAGCGTCCGCCGCCTTCGTGTCTGTCGGATTGCCTCTTCATCATACGGTGGAGAGCAAGCCCCTTTGTGTCCACGCTTTCTACAATTGGGCTTTGTTTCAGAAAAGAGAGTTTGCAGCGGAGGAGACTCATGCTGCTGGGAGGGCGACGACGGCGAGGATTCCAGTCGGATCTCATTGGATCCGGCGAGGACGGCGTGCATGCACGTCCAGGAGCGGCGCAGGCCGAGACTGATGCGGCTGGGAGGGCGACGACGGCGAGTGAGGGAGTCCTAGATAAGGGTGTATCCGGACAGCCGGACTATGTACTTTGGCCAGACTGTTGGACTATGAAGATACAAGATATAAGACTTCGTCCCATGTCCGGATGGGACTCTCCTTGGCGTGGAAGGCAAGCTTGGCGATTTGGATGTAGATCTCCTCCTCTATAAACCGACTCTGTGTAACCCTAGCCCCCTCCGGTGTCTATATAAACCAGAGGGTCTAGTCCGTAGGACATAATAACAATCATACCATAGGCTAGCTTCTAGGGTTTAGCCTCTCTGACCTCGTGGTAGATCAACTCTTGTAATACCCGTATCATCAAGATCAATCAAGCAGGAAGTAGGGTATTACCTCCATCGAGAGGGCCCGAACCTGGGTAAACATCGTGTCCCCAGCCTCCTGTTACCATTAGCCTTAGACGCATAGTTCGGGACCCCCTACCCGAGATCCGCCGGTTTTGACACCGACATTGGTGCTTTCATTGAGAGTTCCTCTGTGTCGTCACTATAAGGCTTGATGGCTCGTCTTGTTGTCAAAGACAACATCACCTCCGGGGGAGCCCTGGCTTTAGGCCAAACTCTCCGGCTGGGCGGCTTCGTTATGACCGCCCGATCGGCTATTGCACCGACGATGACTTCCTAGGTCATTAAAAATAGCCTCCACGTTGATTCGGAATTTGCCGAACAGATGGACCCAATAGAGCTCTTTTCTCCACCGGTCACCCATGAGATAGCGGTAGTGGAAGAACATCATCCTAATTTTCCCTCCACTTTGAGGATGAACTATGTCCGGATTTCCGAACTCTCCGAGCCGGACACCCGCTCGCGGGAGGACATGACCCCGGTCCCGGACTCAGGATCGGGGGGCGGGCCGAAGAAATCGGGCAACGCCCCAGAACCCGAGCCGTTAAGCTCGGAAGCTTCTTTGCCCCTGGGTCCCAGATCGGGTCGGGATTCGGATTCAAATCCGCCCACCCACCCAGATTTATCCAATCTTTCCCATATCAGACAAGAGCCCCAAGAAACAGTACATCACTACTGGGCCAGATTCCTCCTTGTGATAAACAGGGTCAAGGATTGTCGCGAGGCAGACGCAATCTCCCTCTTTTGCAAAAATTGCATGGACAAAGGGATTCTCAACGCTATAAGTCGTCGTGACATAGTACACTTCGTTGACTTAGCGGCCATAGTGCAAAAGTACTGCGCGATGGAAGGCGCCTGGACAACCCAAACAAGTTTCTGGGACAATCCGGCTCTAGCCAAATCCTCTATCCGAACTAAAAGGGTAAACACTCGTAAGTCACCCGATTTAAGTACCAAAAAAATAAAGCCCGCCGCAAGGCGCGGAACCGTATTGGAAGAATGGCTAAACGGGCCGTGCAAGATTCATAGCACACCGGATACTACGCCAACGCATAGCCTTAGATCATGTTGGATACTCCGGCAGGTAGCAAAGAGCGGCGAGGATCTCCTCATAAAACATCCTGCCGGAGACAACAATACGGTATTTACAGTCTTCGAGACTTTCGCCTCAAATAATAGGCGCAAGCGAGCTCAGCGCAGCCTCACAGAAGTTTGCCACGTGGCAACAATAAACCCATGGAACGACACGGCTATAACCTACAATGCCAGTGACGAACCCCAATTCCGGACAGTCCGAGCACCAGCCGCTTTGGTCCTTAGCCCAACCGTGGATGGTTTCAGGCTTACTAAAGTGCTCATGGACGGCGGAAGCAGACTAAACCTCATCTATGAGGAAACCCTTAACAAGATGGAAATTGACAAGAGCCGCATTGAATGAAGCAGCATGACCTTCAGGGGAATCATCCCTAGTCGAGAGGCACAATGCGCGGGAAAAATCACACTGGATGTGGTATTTGGCACGCCGGAGAATTACATGTCCGAGGAAATTACATTCCAAGTAGCCCCATTCAGCAGCGGATACCACGCCCTCTTGGGGCGGGACGCATGTTGGTGTCAAAACCGGCGGATCTCGGGTAGGCGGTCCCGATCTGTGCGTCTTAGGCTGATGGTAACAAGAAGCAAGGGACACAATGTTTACCCAGGTTCGGGCCCTCTCGATGGAGGTAAAACCCTACTTCCTGCTTGATTAATATTGAAGATATGTGGAATACAAGAGTAGATCTACCACGAGATCGCAGAGGCTAACCCTAAGAGCTAGCCTATGATGGTATGATTGTAATTGTGATCGGCCTTCTAAGGACCATGCTCTCCGGTTTATATAGACACCGGAGAGCTAGGGTTTACACGGAGTCGGTTACAAGGAATGAAACATAATATCCGGATCACTAAGCTTGTCTTCCACGCAAAGGAGAGTCCCATCAGGACACGAGCCGAAGTCTTGAGTCTTGTATCTTGACGCTTCTATAGTCCGGACGATGTATACAGTCCGGCTGTCCGGATACCCCCTTATCCAGGACTCCCTTAGTAGCCCCTGAACCAGGCTTCAATGACGATGAGTCCGGCGCGCAGTCTTGTCTTCGGCATTGCAAGGCGGGTTCCTCCTCCGAATACTCCAAGGTGATTATCGAACATGTAGGTTGTGTCTGGATCTGCAAAAATGATCTTCACATACCACCGTAGAGAGAATGATACTGACAGCTTTTAGAGGACGTGACATGCCATTAGGGCCAGGTCATTATTCGAACCGTTTTTTCACAACCAGCCACATCGCGTATTGCGAGGCGGTTTCCTTGACACGTCCTGTCAAAGCAGAGATCATGTCCCCTTATCGCGGGATTCTCATCAATACGGGTATGGGTAATCCCCTCGTGCCATCAATCGTGGCGCTTGGGAAGTAAGCAATTCTCAACAGGCTAGTGGGGAGGCGCACTGCTTTCGTCGCCTCTATAAAGGGATAAGAGTTCCCCATTTTTACCCACGCCTTCTTCCTCCCTCGCATACTCTTGCCCCATCGAGCTCCAGCGCCCTAGTCCAGGTCTTCTCCGCACAGTTAGTCATGTCTGGAGCAGGAGGCAAGTGGGTGGCTTCCACCGCGACGGAGAAGAAGATTGCGAATCTTCGGGCGGCCGGATACTTGGCCGCAGACATAGCACACCGGCTACCAGACAAGGGGCAGGTCATTCCAACTCCAGGACCCCATGAGAGGGTCGTGTTCCTCGCCCACTTTGTCTGTGGACTGGGGTTTCCACTCCACCCCTTCGTCCGTGGGCTCACGTTCTACTACGGGCTAGACTTCCATGATCTAGCTCCAAACTTCGTCCTCAACATCCCGGCGTTCATCGTCGTATGCGAGGCTTTCCTCCGCATCAAGCCTCATTTCGGCTTGTGGTTGCAAATCTTTTGCGTGAAGCCGAAGATCGTGAGTGGCCAGCAAGCGGAGTGCGGAGGAGCCATGGTGGGCAAGATGCCTAAGGTCACCTGGCTTGACGGCTCCTTTGCAGAAACCATGAAGGGGTGGCAGTCGGGGTGGTTCTACATCACCGAGCCGCGTGACGTCAACTGGGCGGCGGCCCCCGAGTTCCGATCCGGAACCCCTATGCGGCTCACTTCCTGGGAACGGAAGGGCTTGTCCTGGGGCGAATCTACAGAGCTGACCGGACTCAAAACCTGCATCAAGGGCATGAAGGATAAGAAAATCAAGCTTCTCAACGTGATACAGGTCATGCTCATTCGCCTGATTCTGCCATGCCAAAGGCGGGCATTAAATCTGTGGGAGTTCGTTCCAGCCGAACACCAGACGCTTCAGAGGCTCTATGGCATGAAGCACAAAAATTCGTGGAAGGTGTTGTTCAAGGCTTCCGAAGTACCTCCTCCCATATCCGAGGACCGCGGGCTCCACGCCGCACGGCAACCTACTCAGGTGAGTTCTAAGGCTATCACCAAATTCAGTCCTTCCTAATATAATTATGGGGGAAACTCAAGTAATTGTTTGTATTCATTTCAGGATTATGTGGAGGTGGCGGAGCGGATTGACTATCCGGCACCGCTGCCGGAAAGCCCAGCTAATGCTCTCCTGACGGAGATGCTGGCTCCGGCACCCTACAAGGGGCCGAAGAAGAAGGCCAACAAGAAGGCCCCGGGGACCCGAAAGAGTCTCCGGCGTAAGGCTACGCCAGAAGCCTCATCCGAAGAGGACGAGGAACACTCCTCCCCCGAAATGGAAGAAGGAGAAGAAGAAGAAGAGGCCGCCCTATCCGGACAGGATGGGGGTCCTGAGACGGCGGACCAGGGGACCAGGAGAGGCCCCCGGTGCAAGGCCGTCATACCCTTGTCGTCTGACGACGACGAAGCAGATTCCTCCCGCGGAGGCGGGGAGGAACAGGAAGAAGCACCACCTCCCCGTGTCGGGGGAGGGAAGAAGAGGAAGGCTGCCCGATAGGGGAGACTGGGACATCCAAGAAGGGAAAGGTGTCCCTTCCGGACAACTCTGCCACCACCGCTGATAGCGAGGAAGGGTGGTTGCCCAGGAAGAAGCCCCTGGTGCGATCGTAAGTGTCCGCATTCCGTCGTAATTTTGCTTCATAGTTTTGTTATAACGCCGAACCTGTGTGCAGTCCGGCCAGGGCCCATCCCGAAGTGTCGTCTTCGGACGGGTCCCTGAGTGAGTCAGCAATGAACTCACTCCCGACGGACACTTCTCCTCGGCCTGCGGACGACACGGAGGTGTTGTCCCAAAGGCTCCCAGAGATAGGGGAGGTGACCCTGGAGGCGCCTCAAGGCAGCGTCCCATACGTCGGACTCGCGGGGTTCAAAATCCCCGCGGACCGTGTAGGTGAGAGCCGAAGCAAGCCGGACTCTCAACCAAACACTATCCCGGAGCCTTCAGTGGTTCCGGATTTAGGCGGACAGCCCCTCATTAGGGAGGGAGGGCCGTCTGTATCAAGGATTTCCGTTGCGCCCGAGGCGCCGGATTGTCTGCTGGAATCGCTTCGCGGCGCTTCCCTAGATGAAGAGCACCGTACTCTTATGAGTGCGGTGATTCAGAAGGTTTCGTCCGCCAAGAGCGGACTAACCGAAGCCTGCACCAGCCTCCTGACATGCTTTGAGGTAAGTAAAAATGTGTGAAATCACCACCCGATAGGTAGTAGCCCCTGATACTCTGTTTGGTGTTTGGAAAGAAAAACCAAACGGAGGGTCAATTATAATCCGCAGGAGTCTAACAATAAGTTTTGAATGTAAATAAACAGGCTGTGCTGCTGGCCGCTGCTACTCGCATGGCCGAAATCGCCGGCCTGACGCATGATTTAGAGCGGGCATAGGGAGAGCTCGGCCTCGCGAGGAGGCAGCTCGAAGTGAGCAAAGGTGAATGATTCCCCTCTCTCATATAATAAAAAAATAAAAGTTGATTATGCTAACGACGAAGCGTTGTGATTTAATAGCAGAGGCCACTACCGAAGTGGTGTCTCTCAAGAAGGCGCTGTCCGAGGGCGAAAACAAAGCGGCCTTGGAGCGCAAGAAGCACGAAAAGCAAGAAGCCCGAGTGGGCGAAGTATAAGAAGAGCTCCAGGGGCTCGGCAAGAAGCTCGAGTCCGCGGAGCATGAGCTGAAAGCAAAAGAGGCCGAGCTTGCGAAGGCCCTTACAAATATAAAAGATGCCAAGGCCGAAGCCGAGAGGGCACATCAAGAGATCCAGGAGGCCAAAAAGATAGCGGCGGGTAAGAAATTTAATATGCAAAGAAAACATGTGGAGGAGGCATTTCTTTTACTTACTCGAATCCGGAGCTCTCCAGGGGCATTCGCAGACCTGCCGCGCAGCGTATCAGATGCCGCGGAGTTCTACCGTGCCCAGGAGGGGAGCTCAACGGAGAAGTTGTTCTGGTCCCAGTATGCTGGGGCCGAACATGCAACACCTCTGAGTGACCAACTGAAGCAGTTGGTCGAACTCCACAAGGCGGCCGAAGTGGCTATGAAAGATCTCATAGTCCGGATATGGCCTGGTGAGCTTCTGCCCACCAGCTACTTCGGCCTGATCAAGCGGATGGTGGATTCCTGTCCGTGACTGGAAGTCATCAAGTGATCCGTTTGCATTGAGGGTGCCTGCCGGGCCCTTGCTCGTGCCAAGGTGCATTGGGGCAAGATGGATGCGGAGGAGCTGGTGAAGGACGGGCCGCCAGAGGGCAAGCCGCATCGCGTCCCCAAGAAGTATTATGATGGCGTTATGAAGGGTGCTTGCCTCGTGGCCGATGAATGTACCAAAGACATAATTTTTGAATGAATTCACCTCTGTCATGTTTGTAATTTAAAGACGAAGTTACTTGCGCTATGTAGCGCTTTTGTTATTTAAAATATCACCTTCTGTGCGGCTGTTTATCAAATTCTGAAAGTAGGCCAGTCATCGGCTTCCGCCCCCATGTAACTAGTACTGGGGTGTTCGTGGAAAACCCGGACACTCTTTATCCAAATGTTTGGTCCCTTAAGGAGGTGTCCAGCGCAGCGAACAAGGCAATCGGACTATGCGGCTTTATAACCTTCACTTAGCCATAGAAGTCTATCATTTTAAATTTCGGCGAAGCCCCTAGAATCCGGAAGGCCGAATTGGGGCGCTATACACGCCTATATCGGACAAAGCCGAATTAACGCCTAAAGCGGAAAAAACTTTAAGGATTTTAAGACCTCTCGAACAGCGACCAGTCTCTCACCATATCATGTCAGACAGTTTTGTGCTTTTTCTACTGAGGTGCTCGTCCGGAAAAATCAGGGCACAATCGCAGTAGTTCTCCCTGCGCTACCTTAGCCGAATTAACGGAACGTAAGGTACCAAAACAAGGGAGCCGGGCTATCCCAACTGTAACCCAAGACATGATTCGAAGCTAATGCATATAATGCTATAAGTTCGGGGTGCCGCACTGTTGAAAGTGTTCGGACTTGACTTGCCATATTATGGGGTGCCATAAGAAGCCCATGGCAAACTAACCGTACCAAAGTGTACGGATGCAAAATTAAATAGACATTTATAAAAAATGCTCAAATAAAAATAAGTAAGCTGACGCTATATGTGGTCTCCCATTGATAAATAACACGTTTAAGCGTATATTTACAATGTATGCATTAAGCGGAGACAAATAGGATTATTTGACATATACTATCCAGGAGCAGGCTACGTACAGATAGATAAAGCAGGAACAATAATCATAAATAGATTCCACCTGGGTGTTTCCTGCTGTGCCCAAAGCCTGTTGCCTCCTGGGTTTCCTCTCCTATGTGAGTTCGACAATCCGGCTATTCTGGAGAAGCTGCACTAAAGCAATGTCCTTAAGGGTGAACGGAAAGGTTATGAAGTGATACCGTACTGTTGACTGAGCCTCTGATACGCCTCCTCCTGTGCCCATGGTACTTTGAGTGCGTAATTGTGTATGCGTGGCACGAATGCTGCTTTGATGGGATTTGTGCGGAGGCTGGACTGCTAGTCCTGCTCTTGTCGTGCCTGCTGATCTTGCTGCGGGGTGTTCCGCCCTCGCTTGACGGAGCTTGAAGTTGTCGTCGCCGGATTGGTGGTTTGCCGGAGGAGGCCACATTGTACTTCTGCCGCAAGGGCCGCAGTATGTTCTTCTGTATGGAGAGAGCGGTCCATATTCCCGTTGACTATTATGACCCCGCACGGGCCTGGCATCTTGAGCTTGAGGTATGCATAGTGTGGTACTGCATTGAATCGAGCAAATGCGGTTCGCCCGAGTAGTGTGTGGTAACCACTGCGGAAAGGGACGATATCGAAGATTAGCTCTTCGCTTCGGAAGTTATCCGGAGATCCGAAGACCACTTCCAATGTTATAGAGCCCGTACAGCGGACCTCTACTCCAGGAATGACAACCTTAAAGGTGGTTTTGGTGGGCTTAATCTTTGAAGGATCGATGCCCATTTTGCACACTGTGTCCTGATAAAGCAGGTTCAGGCTGCTGCCTCCGTCCATAAGGACTCTTGTGAGGTGAAATCCGTCTATGATTGGGTCTAGAACCAATGCGGCTGAGCCGCCGTGACGGATGCTAGTAGGGTGATCCCTACGATCAAAGGTGATCGGACAAGCTGACCATGGATTGAATTTGGGGACGACTGGCTCCATCACATATACGTCCCGTAGCACTCGCTTCCGTTCCCGCTTGGGGATGTGGGTGGCATAGATCATGTTGAACGTTTTCACCTGGAGAGGAAATTTCTGCTGCCCCTCCATGTTCGGACGCCGGGGCTCATCGTCATCGTCCCTGTGCAGCCCCTTGTCCTTGTTTTCAGCGTTTATTTTGCCGGCCTGTTTAAATACCCAGCAGTCTCTATTGATGTGGTTGGCTGGCTTGTCTGGGGTGCCATGAATTTGGCACGAGCATTCCAGTATACGGTCCAGACTGGACGGTCCTTGATTGTTACGCTTGAATGGATTCTTCCGCTGACCGGATTTGGATCCGCTGAATCCGGCATTGACCGCCGTATCCTCGGTGTTGTCGCCGTTGTTCTGTCTCTTGTGTCTGTTGCACCGTGGCTTGCCATTATTGTCCCGGACATCTGAAGTTCCAGAATGTGGAGTAGTGCTACTACGAGCCAACCAGATGTCCTCGCTCGCGCAAAAGCGGGTCATTACTGTCGTAAGAGCTGCCATGGATTTGGGTTTCTCCTGGCCGAGGTGTCTGGCGAGCAACTCGTCACGGATATTATGCTTGAAAGCCGCCAGGGCTTCGGCATCCGGACAGTCAACTATTTGGTTCTTTTTAGTTTGGAACCGAGTCCAGAATTTCCTGGCTGATTCTCCGGGCTGTTGAGTAATGTGGCTCAAGTCATCGGCATCCGGAGGTCGCACATATGTGCCCTGGAAGTTGTCAAGAAATGCGTCTTCCAGATTTTCCCAACTGCCAATGGAATTTGGGGGCAGGCTGTTTAGCCAGTGCTGGGCACGTCCTTTGAGCTTAAGGGGAAGATACTTGATGGCATGTAGATCATCTCTGCGGGCCATGTGAATGTGGAGAAGGAAATCCTCGATCCATACCGCGGGGTCTGTGATGGCATCGTATGATTCGATGTTTACGGGTTTAAACCCTTCTCGGAATTCATGATCCATCACTTCATCAGTGAAGCAAAGGGGGTGTGCGGCGCCTCTATGTCGGGCTATGTCACGGCGTAGTCCGGCTGCATCTGACTGGTTGTATTCGGCCCGTCCGGATTTGCTGTTAGTGTATCCGGTATGACGGTCATCATCATGTGCTTCGGCGTGCCCCCGTGATCCGTAGATCGATCTTGGTTGTCCTGCGGTGTTATTCAGTTTATCGTGCAAGTCCTGAGTATTGCCCCGGGCCGTAGTAAACCGACGCGGGCGTACATGCTGGTATTTCGGCTGATATGCCGTTTTGTCCCGACCTCGAGGCGGTCGGTCAGCCGTGGGGCGCTCGAGTCCATATTCCTCGGCTGCCAGGACTTCTGTCCATCTATCTGTGAGCAGATCTTGATCAGCTTGGAGCTGCTGCTTCTTCTTCTTCAGGCTTCTCGCAGTGGCAATAAGCCGGTGCTTGAAGCGCTCCTGCTCTGCAGGGTCTTCGGGTACGCCAAACTCATCGTCGCCAAGGCTAATCTCGTTTTCGGAGAGGGGCATGTAGTTGTCCTCCTCCGGATACCCGTCCGTCGCCTGTTCATCTGGGCTGTCATGCCCATCCTCCTGTTCGGCCTGCTCGAAGGCGGGCTATTCGGGGTTGTATTCATCATCGGCACCGTCCGGATTATTATCGTCTCCGGTGCCAGTATTGCCTGGGCGGGGCTTGGAGCGGCGCTGGCGACGCCCATGCTTTGCTTTCTTCTTGGAGGGGTTATCCTCCGTTGCCTGATCGCCATTTGTTTCTTTCGGAGTGTCCACCATATATATATATATCATATGAAGAGGTGGCTGTCCACCGCCATGTGAGCGGTGGCTCCTGTATGTCTCCCGCATCGTCGTCCATACCGTCGATGTCTTCGAAGTCAAAGTCGAGCACGTCGGTTAAATCATCGATCGTGGCGACAAAGTGGGTGGTGGGTGGGTAGCGAATTCCTTCGTCGCCTGCTTCCCACTCCAGCCGAACATACTTCGGCCCAAAGTCTCATGACAAAGAGAGAGACTTCAATGAGTTCAGCATGTCGCCAAAGGGCGAGTGCTCAAAGATGTCCGCAGCGGTAAACTCCATTACCGGAGCCCAACCTGGCTCGACTGGCTCGAGAGTGAGCGGACCAGGACCAACATCCGGATATGAGTCCGGGGGTCCAGGGTTACAGGCCTCCACAGAGGTGAGACCCGTGTTCGGCTCTACCGCTGATAAGTGTGCAGCCTGCGGGGCGGGGTCCAGCCCTTCGTCCATAGGCAACACAACCTGCCCTGGATTTAGATCCGGGGCTGCTTCGGGGATGATGTCCCGGGCACTGTCCGACAGCAGGTCTAGGCCGTGCTCGTCGTGGCTATCCGGCGCTCCTGGCGCAAGCTCGAATCCGTCGAAGATCAAGTCTCCACGGATATCTGCCGTGTAGTTCAAGTTTCCGAACCTGATCTGGTGGCCAGGGGCGAAGCAGTCGATCTGCTCCAACTGGCCAAGCGAATTGGCCCGCAGTGCGAAGCCGCCGAACACAAAGATCTGTCTGGGGAGAAAAGTCTCACCTTGGACCGTGTGGTTGACGATTGAAGGCGCCATCGAGCCTCGAAGCGACGACATAGAGGAACTCTCAATGAAAGCACCAATGTCGGTGTCAAAACCGGCGGATCTCGGGTAGGGAGTCCCGATCTGTGCGTCTTAGGCTGATGGTAACAGGAAGCAAGGGACACAATGTTTACCCAGGTTCGGGCCCTCTCGATGGAGGTAAAACCCTACTTCCTGTTTGATTAATATTGAAGATATGTGGAATACAAGAGTAGATCTACCACGAGATCGCAGAGGCTAACCCTAAGAGCTAGCCTATGATGGTATGATTGTAATTGTGATCGGCCTTCTAAGGACCATGCTCTCTGGTTTATATAGACACCGGAGAGCTAGGGTTTACACGGAGTCGGTTACAAGGAAGGAAACATAATTTCCGGATCGCTAAGCTTGTCTTCCACGCAAAGGAGAGTCCCATCCGGACATGAGCCGAAGTCTTGAGTCTTGTATCTTGACGCTTCTATAGTCCGGACGATGTTAACAGTCCGGCTGTCTGGATACCCCCTTATCCAGGACTCCCTCAACGCATTCACGAGTTTTCAGGCTATACCCCATTACTGGTACATGAAGCTCAAAATGCCCGGGCCCAACGGAATCATCACTCTAGATAGTGATCCGGACGTCGCACTCCGCGCTGAAAATAAAACTGCCACCCTCGCCCTGGAGGCATTATCAGAAGCCCTCGCGACCGAAGAACTAACAACACTGCGAGCAACAGTGGACAGAGACGACGTGATACTCGACCAGCAACCTAAATCCACCTCCTTCAAGCTAGCGGACGAGATAGTCAAATTCCAGGTCCACGCAATGGACCCTTCTAAGACAGCTTCCATAGGGAGACAACTGAACCCCACAATAGACGCCGCACTGCAAGACTTCCTGCGTAAAAATTGGGATATTTTCGCCTGGCATCCTTCAGACATGTCGGGCATCCCACGCATGCTGGCCGAACACAGCCTCAATATACTGAAAGGATACAAGCCAGTCAAGCAGACTCTTAGACGCTTCTCAGAGCCTAAGCGGCAAGCCATGGGAGAAGAGCTAGCCAAGCTACTTGAGGCCGGATTCATCAGAGACATCAAACATCCGGATTGGCTAGCAAAGTTGGTAATGGTACCAAAAAAGGACAAATCATGGTGCTTGTGTGTCGATTTCAAAGACCTCAATAAAGCTTGCCCTAAGGATCCCTTCCCCCTCCCCTGCATTGATCAAAGACCTCAATAAAACTCATTGTGTTTCCTCGGCGCATACTCCGAATACCATCAAATAAAGATGGCGGAGTCCGACCAGGCTGCAACAACCTTCATCACTCCGTACGACCCCTTCTGTTTCAACACCATGCCCTTCGGGATCAAAAACGCCGGTGCAACCTATCAACGCATGATTCAGACATGCCTGGAAAAACAAATCGGCAAGACAGTAGAGGCCTATGTAGATGACGTGGTCATCAAAACAAGACACATCGAAACTTTAATAGATGACTTGAGGCTTACGTCCGATAATCTCCGAACATACGACATCAAGCTCAACCCGAAGAAGTGTGTCTTCGGAGTACCCTCCGGAAAATTGCTCGGCTTCATCGTTTCCAATAGAGGAATTGAAGCCAATCCGGCAAAAATCCGAGATCTGTCATAGTTGGCTATCCCAACAAACCTCAAGCAGATCCAGAAATTAACTGGATGTGTGGCTGCCTTAAGCCGCTTTATCTCCCGCTTAGGAGAAAAGGCACTACCCCTGTATCGCCTTCTTCGACGCACCGAACACTTTGAGTGGACGGATGCGGCCACGACCGGACTGGAAGAAATAAAGGCACTCTTGGCCACCAACCCAGTCCTGACCGTGCCAAACATTGGCGAACCCATGCTATTATACATAGCCGCAACAAACCAAGTTGTGAGCGCAGTGCTCGTCGTCGAACGAGAGCCAGACGGACACAAGTTCCCGCTCCAAAAGCCAGTATATTACGTGTCCACTGTCCTCACTCCATGTAAATCTCGATACCCGCACTATCAAAACATAGCGTATGCGGTCTTGACGGCATCCCGGAAACTACGACACTACTTTCAAGAGTGTTCGATCATGGTGGCCTCCGAAGTTCCACTCAATGACATAATAAATAACTGCAACGCAACAGGCTGAATTGCTAAATGGGCTATTGAGCTCCTTCCGTTCGACATAACATACAAACCACGGCGGGCCATTAAGTCGCAAGTACTGGCTGACTTCGTCGCCGAATGGACAGAAGCCGAACTCCCTAAAGAGTACGGTGCGTACTCAAATTGGATCATGCATTTCGACGGCTCCAAAATGCTGGCCGGATTGGGAGCGGGTGTCGTCCTGACATCCCCCACCAGAGACACGGTGTAGTACGTCCTCCAAATATTATACACAGACTCAAACAATGCAGCCGAATACGAGGCTCTGTTGCATGGTCTTCAGATGGCGGTCTCCATGGGCATTCAATGCCTCGAAGTGCGTGGGGACTTGAACCTCGCAATATCTCAGGTAAATGGAGACTTTGATGCCAAGGATCCGAAAATGGCGGCCTATCGCAATGCCATCCTCAAAATGTCAGCTCGGTTCGAGGGGCTCGAATTCCACCATGTGGTCAGAGAAAATAACCAAGCGGCCGATATCCTCGCCCGCATCAGTGCTAGACGCGACCCCGTCCCACCTAATATCTTCTTAGAAAGGTTGTTCAAGCCGTCCGTGGCATGGGAAGGGGAGTCCAGCACCATTAGTCCGGCTCCGAACACAATCCCAGATTCTGAACCTTCTGACGTAATCGGAGGCTCTGCCACCGAAATAACATCTTTGGCCCACGAAATAATGGCTGTCATCGCCCCGTGGACCGAGCCCTTCTTGGCCTACCTTAACAGGCAAGAGCTCCCTGAGGACCAAAATGAGGCACGTTGTATTGTGCGACGCTCTAAAGCCTACAAAGTCCATGAAGGAGAACTCTACAAGAAGAGCGCCACCGGAGTGCTCCAACGATGCACCTCCGAAGGGGAAGGGCGGCAACTCTTAGCCAAAATCCATTCCGGACTAGGCGGGTACCACATGGCAGCCCGAGCTCTTGTAAGCAAGGCCTTTCGGACAGGATTCTACTGGCCGATAGCCCGGGCAGACGCACAGGGCCTTGTCCAACATTGCGTTGGTTGTCAACTATTTGCCAGTCAGAGCCATATTCCCCCTATCGCTCTCCAAACGATCCCCATAACTTGGCCCTTCGCGGTCTGGGGGCTGGATATGGTGGGACCCCTTAAAGGGGGAAGCCATAAGAAAAAATACGTATTGGTCATGGTCGACAAGTTCACCAAATGGATTGAAGCCAAACCAGTTAAAACGGCCGAATCCGGACCAGTGATAGACTTCATATAGGAGGTTGTACATCGTGACGGTGTCCCCCACAGTATCATCACTGACAACGGCTCGAATTTTACAGCCGAGGAGGTGAAAGCCTGGTGTGGCAAAATGGGCATTAAGCTCGACTATGCCTCTGTCTATCACCCCCAAACAAACAGTCAGGTCGAACGTGCAAATGGTCTTATTATGAGTGGCATCAAACCCAGACTAGTGCGATCCTTGAAGGAATCAGACACGCATTGGGTCGAGGAACTCGACTCCATACTCTGGGGGCTGCGGACCACGCCGAATCGCACCACCGGATACACACCATTTTTCATGGTGTACGGCGCAGAAGCAGTGCTGCCCTGCGATATAATTCATGACTCACCTTGTGTGCGCATGTATGAAGAGAAGGAAACCGAGCTAGACCGACAGGACAACTTAGATGCTTTGGAGGAGGAACGTGATGTCGCTAAAGCCCGTTCCGCATTATATCAGCAACAGGCTAGAAGGTATCAAAGCAGAGAAGTACGGGCCAAAACTTATAACATTGGCGAACTCGTTCTACGCCTACCTGAGAATAAGAAGGACAAGCTCAAACCCAAGTGGGAGGGTTCCTTCATCATTGATAAAGTTCTCACCGGAGGAGCGTACCGTCTGCGCAGTGCATAACAGACTCGAGCCAAACCCATGGAACGTGGCCAGACTCCGGAGATTCTACGCCTAGCGCCGAACCCAGTGTTTGTTTCCTTAACTCCGCCCCCTCAATTATGTTCTCTTTCCTCCTTTCTGGCCCCTTTTTCCTTTTTTTATATATACAGCCTTAAAACTGTATGGATGCCCCGAGCACTCCGGCCGCATTATGCGCGCACACTATACCTGGGGGCTTCCTATTCGGAAGCTATATATATAACTACTTTAATGGCTTCTTGCCAGCCACATATGCATTTATCTTTCCATATGTGCCTTTTCTTCACCATTATATGCATCGATATGACTTAAGTTTTGGCCATTCTGGGTTGCCTGGCTCTTGTATTTATGCCCTATGTTCCCATTAATTTGGCTAGGGCATAAGGGGAGCACCTCTGCGATTGTTACTGCCGGTTGAGCCGGATGTGTACCTCAGACTGGGTGAAGCCGAAAGCTAGCGTTCTTAAGGGAATATTCGGTCGGTGAACAAAAGATGTTCTCGTTCCTAACAACGAAAATACCCAGATGTTTTGTTTCATGCGCTTCTGTTCGCAGTTCGGACATGCACATCGAGGCACGCGTACCCAGAGAAAGGAACCCCTAACGAAACTATTCTCGCTAGAAGATGTTTCTTACTATCCATGTAATATAACATAACTAGTTGGGTACTTGTCTGTTCAAGCACTTATGACCCCTACGCCTGGTTTCCATGCATACCCCGGTTTTTCATTACTGTGTGGGTATTCGGATACACCCCGGACTGTCGGATCCGGGGGCTGAAGCGAAAAGGTCCGCCATGACAAATGATTTTCAATCCGGCTAGGGAGTACATGAGCCATTCAAAATTACATAATCATATAGACTGGTTGTACTCTTCCTCTATACCATCCAACAGGCTGTCTACCTTACAATCCTGCTGGGAATACTTTGGAGCTAATGCTACTTGATCATATACCAAACTAACGGGTATCTCTTATCCATCTGGCCCAGCAGGTCCGACTTCGGACATATGGTTCAGGTCAGCCTTGGCGTATCGCGTCTTCACCATGGCCCAAGCTTCTCTCGCACCTTGCCGGCAGGCTGATATCTTCCATAATTGGAAGCGCCGCCGTGCTCCTTTGAGCATCTCTACAAGTTCGCCCATGCCTCCTGGCAGGGAAGCGGACGGCCACAAAGCCTGAGCAATACCCTGCATCACCTGCCGAGCTCGTTCATGCAGTTGTGAAAGCTCTTGCAGCATATCGCCTGCAGACCCGGGCATCTCCTCTTCAGGGCGTCCCGTCAACATACCTGCAGACATAACTCTGTCAATACGCCTCCTCGCCGAACTATACTACATTTCGTTCAAGCATTTACTATAAATGCCGCATCGAAGCCTCCGGTTCTCCTTCATGGATTCCGCGAGCTGAGCCCGAACATCTTTCAATTCGACACTCAGTTGGAGATTAGCATCTTGTAGCTTATTCTTCTCCTGGATAGACTGCGTCAGCACGCGTTCGCCCGCCTTCAGCTGACTTCGCAGATGCATCTCTTTATCTCCCACAGTCTCCGGATTTCCTCTGGGATTGTCTGCCGAATCTTTCGTCAGATTTATAAACCATGCCGAACACACAAACTGGTAGAAGGAAATTCTTACCAGAAGAAGCCTTTTTGGATCCCTCTTGTTCGGCTACATTAGCCTTCACTTGGGCCTTACACTCCTCCAGCTCTTGAGACAACTGGGCATTCTTCTCTACAAGAACCTATGCATTTAATGATCCTTAAATCAGTTGTGCCAACTGTTTCAAGTCTCAGGGGCTACTACTACACATACTTATTAAATTCTCTTACCCGTATATCCTTCACATACTAGTCTGTTGCTCTGGCAAGTCCATCTTGAGCAGCGCGGA
The DNA here is from genome assembly GCF_018294505.1 of Triticum aestivum. Lineage (NCBI taxonomy): Eukaryota > Viridiplantae > Streptophyta > Magnoliopsida > Poales > Poaceae > Triticum > Triticum aestivum. Next base: position 442,439,155 of record NC_057807.1, on the reverse strand, counting down.
TATAGGCGTGTCCGGAATTGAAGGCATTGAACGCCTCTTTGGAAAAACTACCGCGGAGTACGGCCCGTCGGCGTCAGTGATTCATGGCGCTCTCTACTTCTGAATTTGTGGCGGAAAGCATATCTGTATCCTCCACAGGAGGACAGTTTGGCACTGTCCCCACATCAGCCTCCGCCCGGGAATCCGGTCCAGGAATCCGGCTGCTGGAGGTGTGGCCGGTAGGATCCCCGGACATAGTCTGGCGTTTCCTGACAGGACGTAATTAAATCTGTCACGTCTCGACAAATAGACCAAATAGACCACTGGGAAAGTTCAATGAATACCTCTGCGCCTACGTACCGCTTCTAACCGCCTTCCTTTTAAGCCTACCTTGTCTAGGCGCCTCTTGTTGAGAGGCCCCCGTGGGTTCCGCACGGCGTCCCGACCATTGTTTCTATAAAAGCACGGCGTGTGGTCATAAGGTATGACAAAACGAAGGAATCCTTTCGGAAGGATGGAACCCCGACATTACTTACATGCGACATGGTAAGCAGTCCGGGATAATCCGTGATGATGGCCACTAAAGAGCCGACACTGCTTGCCTGATAGAAAGTCTCGTCGACAAATTCCACGGATATGTCCGGATCTTCTTCAACTCCAGGGTCGAGAGCCCGGCCGGGATCCTCTGGCTGCGGAGAGGGGCTGTTGAACTCTTTCACGGCCTTCCTTAGTTCCTATATCGAAACAACAAGGTAAATAATTGTGGCAAAGAAGGAAGGAACGATTAGAGTCGAGTAAAAAATGACAACTTACCCAGCTTCGGGGGTTGTACATGGAAAATCCATCCCACGGTTTAATGCGGCGGAACTCCTCTTCTTCTCCTTTGTACAATTCGGATAGTATCCTCGCCAACGATGTGGCGGAGTCTGGACCTTTGCGACCGCAGCGGGAGGCATCGTCTTCTCCATTGAAGTGCCACATGGGTTTCCCCTTATATTGAAGTGGCTGCACTCGCCTTATTATGCATATTGACATAGCTTCGATTATTGTCAATCCTGATTTGGCTAGGGTTTGTATCCGGCTCATCAGATAGAAGACTTCCCTGTTTTCTTCCTCCTGGGGGCTCCGAGGGCGCCAGCTTTGGCGTTTCTTCAGCGGAGTATTGGTGAACTCAGGAAGGCCCATTCGGACTGGGTCCGGAAGGGGAACGTCATCAATATAAAACCACTCCGAGGGCCAGTCTTCGGATGCCTTCTTTGGAGTACCGGACATGTATCCGGTCTGGGCGATGCGCCATATTTCGGCTCCGCCCACTTGATATATAGATCCCTCCTGGTTGCGGGGGACGAGGCAAAATAACCTCTTCCATAGCTCGGAATGAGCTTCACAGCCCAGGAACAGCTCGCAGAGGGCGATGTAGCCCGCGATGTGCAGTATGGAGGCGGGGGTAAGATTATGCAACTGGAGACCGTAGAACTCCAGGAGCCCGCGGAGGAATGGGTGGATTGGAAACCTGACGCCTCTTAGCAGATATGGGACAAGGCATACCCGCTCCTCCAGATATGGGTTAGGGAATCTCTCCGCTTGCTCCCCGCCATTATAGGTGGCTAATCCGGATCGGACGGGGACCATGTATGCGGGCGGAAGGAACCCTTTGGTCTGCAGCTCTATTAGGCGGCTGTGAGGGATGGAACACTTTTCCCAATCCCCTGGCTTCGAGATGGGGGAGCAGCGAGCAGGGCTGCAGCGATCGGTCATGATGGGATGGCCTCTTTTGGGCGCGCTCTGCGGAATGCTTGCTTGGGGGAAGATGGTGTGATTTGGATCTGAAGATCCCCGTCTCCTCAAATAGACGGCGCACCTACGGGATTAGGGTGTCAAATGCAAAGATGCCCCGGCCCCTCATCTTCGATCGACACGTGGAGGTGGCCATATTGAAGCACAGAAGCCGAGGAGTACAACCTTACTCGGAGGCCGGACACTATTCGCTACAATGGGTGCACTGGATTTGGAGAAGAACCCGCCTTGCAATGCCGAAGACAATCTGCGCTAGACTCATCGTCATTGAAGCCTGGTTCGGGGGCTACTGAGGGAGTCCTGGATAAGGGGGTATCCGAACAGCCGAACTATGTACTTTGGCCGGACTGTTGGACTATGAAGATACAAGATAGAAGACTTCGTCCCGTGTCCGGATGGGACTCTCCTTGGCGTGGAAAGCAAGCTTGGCGATTCGAATGTAGATCTCCTCCTCTGTAAACCGACTCTGTGTAACCCTAGCCCCCTCCGGTGTCTATATAAACCGGAGGGTTTAGTCCGTAGGACATAACAACAATCATACCATAGGCTAGCTTCTAGGGTTTAGCCTCTCTAATCTTGTGGTAGATCAACTCTTGTAATACTCATATCATCAAGATCAATCAAGCAGGAAGTAGGGTATTACCTCCATCGAGAGGGCCCGAACCTGGGTAAACATCGTGTCCCCAGCCTCCTATTACCATTAGCCTTAGACGCACAGTTTGGGACCCCCTACCCGAGATCTGCCGGTTTTGACACCGACAGGGAGGAACCAAGCCATATCTTGCCGGATCCGACGAGGATGGTGCATGAGCAGGAAGCGAGGATGCTCGTGAGCGGTGGGGCCTCGGCTCGGTGAGGTCCGGTAGAGTTGGAGGCGAGCTTCACAATGAGGAACACGATGGCAATGGCGCACGGTGCTCGTGCGACGAAAGATGGAGGAAGACGAAAAAATAGAAGGAACATGAGGATTGCGGCAAGACGGCCTGGTCGGAGGTATGGAGCTCGCCGACGGAAGCATGAAGGTGGGGACGGGCACCAGTCATCCTCCGATACTACCAGCTAGCAGAGCTCGCGGCGAACATAGTGGCACTTTTTTTTGCAACTTCCTCTCTGTTGCAATAATTTTTGTAACATCAATCATGTTGCAAAACATTTCTTCCATAACATCATACGAAGATGAAGACAAAAAAACCTGCAACATTATCACAGTTGCAAAGTTTTTCTGCAACAAGACCTTTTGTAAAAGTTTTCTGCAACAAGATATGTGTTGCAAAGATTTCTGCAACAAGACTGTTGCAGTGGTGAAAGAAGTCGCTCTGCCGCAAGATTGCGTCACATCAGACGGCTCCCGATGTGACGGATCTTTTTAAAAGATCCATCTGCCAACGCATAGCACGGCCCTACTTTTTTGTCAAAGAGTCACGTTGGCCAGGGAAGAGCGGACATGGGCTGGACGCTTATCTTTATTTGTTTGCTCACCTAATAAACGGAGAAAAAAAATTAAACGGTCAACAAAAGGGGATAAATCTTCTCTCCGTTTGTGTCACGAGTTGGAGTTGCCCTCATCGCGTTTGAGGAGGTGTCGACGTGTCGTGCAGCTCCTATAGTCCTATCCCCCGATCGCCCTCTTCCGCAATTCCAAACCCTACCACGTCGCTGTTTCTGTTCCAAAAGCAGAGGACGCGCGAGCCGCGCCCCTTTTGCCCTCCGTCAATCTGATCCGCCGGCACTGCCCCTCATCTTTTGCGGTTCACCAGGTGCTCACAATCGTCGGGTCCGTTTTCATAAGAAATCACGCTAGTATTTCTCTCTCTTTTCGTTCACTTCATACCCTTACTTGGAAAATTTTACGTTTTATTCCACCAGCAGGCATCGTACTATGGATCATCTAGTGAAGGCAATCAAGATGGGTGTCCACTCTTCCCCCCACTCAGTTCAATCATGCTCCCCAGAATGGTTCATGCTTGACACCGCAGTCGTCCTTGGAAAGCTCGACAATAACACCAAGGACACATCCCGCTTGGATGCAGGCTTGATCTTCTCCCTTCACCTTAAGGTTACCAGTCTGCCGGCCTGCTCTCATTTATACCTTGACTGCCCAGGGGCCGTGACACCCCCAACAGAAGAGCACGGCTTCTACGGGGATTCCTCAGTCGTTACTGCCAACGGAGAACTCCTGCTTGTTCGCATTGTGGTGCCTGTGAAAGAGGAATACGGCGGCTACAGCTACCCTGAAGAGTATTTCATTTACCATGCCAACCCATCAGGCCCCTCAATTAGGCGCGTACATTTTTTTGACTGGGTGCGACGGCATGGGGTTTTCTTGGTATCATCATTCATGGCCGCAGACAGTTCTTGGTATCATCATTTACGACATGGGGGGGGGGGGGGTTGCGGATAGCCTAGACATATGGAGAAAATCTGGGGGATCTGATTAGTTATTGTTTCTCTCTCTCTCTCTCTCCCTCCCTCCCTTCCTCCCTCCCTCCCTCTCTTTCTCTCTCTCTCTCTCTCTCTCTCTCACACACACACACACAGTTGCTAATAGAATAATGAACAATCGGTAAGACTAATCCTATAGACTTTCTTCTCCACAATTCGACCATGTATTTTTTTCAGTTTTATGGTAACATGGGACAAAAAAATACAAGTTGTAAACTTGTGACCACATATTCTCTGGGCAAATTTTAGCCTCGTTATTCACAATTGATGCTTTATGTGATTCACCCTCATATTTGAGCTTAAAGTCTGATTGTATGCTGAAATAGACTTTCTCTTTGGTTGGTGTTGCAATAGGTGGTTGATCGTTCCCTTTTATGTCAGACTTAATACTACAACACACATATTTCTTTTTGAGTCCTATCTGAGTTACTTGTGGTCGATATATCAAATCTGAAGTTACACAACTCAAACAAAAATGACAGAAAATCATCAATAGATATATCGCGATATTATAAAAATACAAATAAATATCTACCAAATTTTTAAACAATAAATGTTATCAAAGATTGATATATCAACCTCTCCCAAGATAGGTAGCATGTTCTAGAAGATGTGTTTTGCTGCAGTAGTATCTAAATGGTGAATTCTTTGTTCTAGAAGATGTGTTCTTCAAGATAGGCAATTGCATATTGCAATCAAGTTTCTGGTTGTAGCATCTTCGAACATTTGTTTAAAGGAGTTTTTAAAAAAACATTTGTTTAAAGGGAACAAAATCATCCATGTGTTATCTTTAATTAATGGATAATGAAAATGCACATGCTTTCGTGAGAATCGAATCTTAAGCATAAATAATAAAAAAGGCATTCAAGTGTTATTATCATTTTTAATGCAATGCACAATAAAGAGTTCAATGATTTTGTGTCACCTTCTTTATTTTGTGAATCAAATATGATAAGTCTGTCTATGTATAGGGTCGACTTTTTATCGAATACGTTGCAAGTGAAATGAATTTCAATTGTTTTCTCGTCTATCTTTTTTTTCTAAGGCAATCTGGCTATCTTTTCTATCCATGTAAAATTTGACATGCAACTAGTACCAAATTTAAAAAGCCCGTGACAACGAACGTGCAGTCTACGGGTTTAAATATAGAACTGGGGAGTTTGGGCAGTACTGACAATCAAGTGAGAGGCGGCTTGTTGGGCTGGGTATTTTTTTTGTCAAAGAGTCACGTGGGTCAGGGAAGGGCCAAATCCTATTCGGCGCCTTAAGCGCCGAATATAGGCTAGCTCGTACAGGGCGCACACCCCCGATATCACATCGTCGCTATATGGGCCGACCCTTTTATTTATGATTTGAAAGCGCAAAAGCAAAAGAAAACGGGTGCAGTAGGAATCGAACTGGGTACATGTTGTTTCATCGTACACTAGACAAACCACCACGCCACCAAGCCTATTCTAACTATGTGCACCTTTTCTAGTTCTTTTCTTCCTTGTACTTTTCTTTTTATCATTTTTCCTTTCTTCATTTTCTGTTTTCCTTCTTTATTTTTTATTTTTTATTTCTTCCTGGTTCGACACAGAATCGATGAATTTCTCAGATTCGATGAACTTATTTCAAACTTGATGAAATTTTTTGAAACTTGATGAACTTTTTTGTATCTCGATGAACGTTTTTCTCAAATTGGATGAATTTTTTTCAAACTTGATGAACTTTTTTCTCAAATTCGATGAACTTTTTTTAAACTCGATGAACTTTTTTTCAAACTCGATGAACTTTTTTCATATCCATGAACTTTTTTCTCAAATTCTCTGAACTTTTTTCAAACTCGATGAACTTTTTTTTCAAACTTGATGAACTATTTTCATATTCGTGAACTTTTTTTATGAAAAGTGATGAACTTGTTTTAAATCTATGAACTTTTTTCAAATTTGTGGTCTTTTTTATCAAAATCAATTATTATTATTTTTCAAATTCGTGAACATTTTGAGAATTCATGAACTTTTTTTCTCAAAATCAATGAACCTTTTTCAAAATCCAATGAACTTTTTTCAAATCTATGAACTTTAAAAAAATGATGAACTTTTTTTGTGAACATTTCTTTGAAATCCCTGACCTTTTCAAAATTGATGATTTGTTTTTTAAATCCGCGAATTCTTTGTTCAACTTTTCGTTCCCTTTTTCCAAACAATTTGTACTGCCGCAGAAACTCGGGGTCAAATAAAACTGTTTTCGTACATAGCACATCAATGTTATCATGGTGCAGTGGTTGAAGCCCCAAGTACGTGAGCAAAGGCACGTGGGTTCGAATCAGAGCCTAGACCGACCATAGGAGCCCCCTTGATTGATCGTGTAGTTTGGCCGTTGTCGAGTCTAGAAGAAAACTGATTTCAGAGTCTAGTTATATCGGAGAGTAAGAATTCTTTTTACTCCTCAGCCCCTTCGTCGCTCTGGTCAGGAATCTTGACGTAGGTGTTTTGAATTACTCCTTTTCCCTTCAAAATTTTCCTTAGGATCACGTGGTTAGTTTTTTTCGATCGTTGGTTCTCATCTCTTTTCATCCGGTGCATTTCTCGTCAAGTTGACTCGACCCTCTTGGTCTTTTGCAAGATCAATCCTCAGTTGTTTTCTTTTTCCCACCCGCCCACCCCTTTTCTTCTCGGAGCCGGAGTCCCTAATCGAGTATCCATCCTACTCGTGTGAAGCCTTTGCTTTCTTTCAACCGGTATTTTCTCTTCAAGATATTCGTCAGTTTCCCCTTCCAAGTTACCTTTGTTTTTCCCGCCTCCCACCCTCTTCTTACCGGAGTCTGTGTCTCTATTCGACATCAATTTCATTCGTGCGGAACCTCTTCAGTCTTTCGTCAATTGTTTCAACCGGTGATTTCTTTTCTAGTTTGTCATTCTTCATCTCTTTCTTTTTCGGTGGACTCAATTCAAGTTTTTCGGTGTTGATCGTATTCCTTCCCTTGGTTAAAGTGTTTTCCCTGCTCGTTCGCCTCTCGCCAGTTTATCCTTCCGGAGTGCTCAAGACATCTCAGAAGATTCGTCTGTGTTCGAATTAATTCAAGGTTATCACCTCATTCAAATATTTCAATTGTTCCGGTGCATCATCTATCTGTTCAACAATCCTTTTCAACGGTGTTTTCTTTTAGTGGGCCCTAACCCACAGGTTTTTTCCCAGGATCTTACGTGACTCTTCTAATTATTACGGAGCCATTCCTAATTCTTTTCGGAGTCTGACGTAAGAATGAATTTCATCAGTCAGATGCCTTTCCAAGATTGATTTCAAATCATTTCATATATTGTTGGCTCAACCTCTTTGCTTTCCATTCTACCGGAGTATCTTAGTAATTTTGGTGGTGTTTCTTGTCGTCATTTGAAGATCGAAGAAAAGTTCCTCTGAAATGTTGTCCGTCCTCTCGAAGATTCATGGTTCTAGCTTCATATTATCCTCTTGAATTATTCCGTTTGTCAGATATTCTTTTCTTACCCATCTAGAGTATGTCAGAAGTTGTTTTCCCATTTCTTTTCACCGAAGGCCATCGTTTCAGAAGAATTCTTCGTCCTCACATTTCAGCTACCGTTATCCAATTATCCCGGTGCATCTGTCAAATATACTTTAATCAGCTTGTTATCTCTTTATTTCTTTGCATCTAAATACCCTCTAGCATATTTGTTCTTCTAATTCTTCCCGGTGATTCATTCTCTTTCATCAGTCATTTTCGAATTCTTACGGTGGTCCGTGCAAGATTCCTTTTCTTTGATTATCATATTAATTCATTTATTCTTTCCAATCCTACCGGTGGTTCATGAAGACTTTCTCAAGTTTTGTGCTATACCCCCCTTAATCCTTTTCAACAAGAATAAGTAGTATGCAAAATCCATTGCTTATCATCAATTTAATTTGATGAAGGAAAAGCATACAATAAATCTTATTATTATTTCCTCAAAGTGATTAATCCCTTCCTTCGGAGTTTGTTCATGATGAATAATTTCGCGGTTCGAAGTGTTTTCATCTATTTTTTTCCGGAGTTCAAATTTCCTCGGCCATTTCATCAAAACCCCCATCTAAATCACCGCAAGGCTCATCTTATTCTTTCTTCCTTCATTCTATCTCATCATCCTTTTGCCACCGGAGTTCTTCATGGTGGTTCTTCATGATTTAATTCATTCTTCAAGAGTTCATCAAGATTCTTGTTGGTGGAGTTCAAGTATCTTTTCTTCTCATGTCTCGAAGTGCAATTAATTCTCCGTTTTCTCCTAAAGTGGAGTTTTGCATTTCTTCGTTCTTCTCAGCTATTCAGACGTTGGTTGTGGTATAATTTCACCTCAAGTTTTGAGATGTTTTTGATAAGTCCACAACAAGCTTATTCTTTCATTGTTGATTTTCCCAACAACTCCATTCAATCCTTCCATCTAAGTTCTTTTCATTCCATTCTTTCAATTCTTCCGGAGGCATTGCATTGTTCATCTCATCAAGTGCCATCCCATCTTGTGAAGTTCATGTTCCGTTCCTTCCATTTTCAGTCGGAGTGTTGCCAAATTTTTTTTTATTCATTCCTATTCTATCTTGTTCTAACCAGAGTGGTTTCAGAGTCTATCTTGTTTCCATGAGCATCTGATTCTCGTCATATTCGCCATTCATCTTTTCTAACCGAGTCCTCTCGACTTTGTTATTATTCTTTCTTCTGGTCTTATTTCACCTCTTTCTCTTTCTCTTTTGTCTCGTTCCTAAGATCTTGGGACGAGATCTCTTGTTAGTGGAGGAGAGTTGTAACGCCCCGGATCCGATGCGGCAGGTGTCTTCCAGATATTCGTCGTTGTTGCCATGTCATTGCTTGCGTGTTGCATTTTGCCATGTCATCATCTGCATTTCATCTGCATGTTTTTCAAAACTTGCATCCGTTCGGGTTCCCCCGGTTCTCTCCATTGTCCGTTCTGAGCCCGACCACACTCGCATGCACCCGTCGCCCCTCTCAGTCCTCGTTTTGTGAGCCACCGAAAAACATTCTCGGAATGGGTCGAGATTTGTCGAGTGGCCTTGGAATATCACCGGTAGACCACTTGTCAAATTTCGTTTCATTTGGAGGTCGTTTGATGCCCCAACGGTTAACCGAGTTAACCGAAACCCCCCTTCTCTTTGCAGCCGAGCACCCCTTCACACAGCCCACCTAGCCCATCTAACCCCCTCCATGCTCTCCGCCGTTCGTTCATGATCGTGTGGGCGAAAACCGCTCCCCATTTGGACTCTCCTAGCTCCCTCTACCTATATATATGTATCCCTCCCCATCCAAAACGCAGATGAAACCCTAGCCTTCTTCCACCTCGCGCCACCGGACAGATCCCTTCCGCCGGACACGTCCAGCCTCCACCTCACCCCGACGAATCGTGCGCTAACACGTCATCTCCTTCGCCGCTGCAGCCAACCGCACCCCGCCACCTATCCCGCGCCGTCACCGCCCGTCCACCCCGCTGCTGCGGCCCTCCCGGGCCCGAGGCTGGCCCACCCCTGGCTGCACGCCCCGGCGCCTCCCCGCGCCTCTCCGCCTCGCCCACGCCGCCGCCGACTTCGCCCCTCCGCTCCGGCCACTGCCCGCCGGCGCCGCGTGCCCGCTCCTCCACCGTCGTCGACCTCCAGATGAGCGCCGCTACCCCGTGCCTCCCTCTTCCTTCCCTTCGTCCTCCCCCCCTCTCTCTCTCTTTCCCCCGCAGGATCCTCCCGGTGAAGCTCCGCTCGACGCCGGTGGCCTTCACCGACGCCGGGAACGTGTCCCCGGCCTCGACCTCCACCGGATCCGCGCCTCCAGGGCCTCCCCCGCGCTTCCTCGGCGTAGATCCACCACTGCCCGCTACCATGGCCGCCTCCCTCCAGCGTGCTCGTGCGGCCGCACGAGGAGGACGACGACTGAGCTCCTCCTCGTGGGCCCCGCCCCGCGGCAGGCCCAGCCCAGCCGGCCCGGCCTCCCCAGCGCCGGCATGCCAATCCTCTTCCCCGACCTGGACCAAAGCCCAGTGGTGAGCCACCTAAATCCCGCCCTGCATGCATGTTACTATTTGACGCTCGTCCTGTTTTTTTATGAAAATCGGCTAAGTCCCAGATTTTCTATGTTAAGTGTGCATGTTTGACCTAGCGTATCTTTGTGCATATTAATCCGTTTGGAGCATATAATATATCAAAATGTTCATTGTGAGATGCTCTTCACTTAATTCCATTGCAACATTCTCTTTTGAGTCAATCTTGATGCCCTAATAATTATTGCAAGAGTGCTATATGATGTTAACCTGCTGAGACTGTTATAACTTGGTGATTTGTCATTTTTGTTGCATTTTGTGTGTGCATTATATGAGCATGATGTCTACATGTGTTAGGAGAATATTCATGCCATCTTTACATTGGTGCAATCCATTTATTTTTTTGAGTATTGTAATGAGTGCATCAAGCTCATGAAGTAGGGTACTTGTTGTTACTGTTTTGCTAGGCTGAATCTGTTATATCATGATGCTATGTAAACCTGCTGCTACAAGTCATTCTATGAATAATCTGGAGATGTTCACTAAGGATGGTTTGTTATCCATGCCATGATATATACATCAATGGCCTTGGTTGCATTTATAGCCTGATGTAGCTTATTGTAATCTTTCTCTCAAATTGCTAAATAATGTTGCTGTCAGCATGTTAACATGAAGTTCAGTTTTGTCATGTGTTTTGCTAGTGATCCATGCACCCCATGAACTTGCTCTTGCCATTCTAAGATTAATAAATGTGTCTTATTACTGTTGGTCACCTTGTCATGCCAGGTATTGCTCTATGGTAAGTTCTACAAGCTCACCAACATGCCTATTTATCGTTGTTCCTGCCATGTACTGTTATTCTGAATCTGTCATATCACTTGCCATGTTTGCATGGATCCTACCATCTTTTCTGTTGATTTTTGGGATTAGTTCAGTAAGGTAGTTTTGTTCTTTGTCTTTAGTATTAGCATGCCATGCCTTTGTTTGCCATGATAAGTTCCTGTAGCATGTTGTTTGATAGCTCTAAACATTGCAACCTGATGTTATTTCTGCCATGCTCAGTGATTTCTGCAAAGTCTGGGAAACTGTTATTATTTGCAATCTTGTCATGTACTTTTGAGCATGTTGTAGTGGTTTCTGGAGATAGCTTAGTGTTCATGTTTTGTTAAGCTTCATTTTTACATCACGGCCATGCCTCTTGTTTTCATGTTGGGGTGTTGTAGCATATTTTCATGATGCTTGCAAGATGCCTAGTTGTTGTTTTGGGCAGATTGTGGTTATATCTTGTTTGGAGTGTATGTGTTACACCGTTGCTCCATTTGGAGTGTGCTCTATATGAAACTTGCTTGTTTTTGCATGTAGTTTCATATTATGATGTTGCATACATGTTTTGAGTGTGTTTGCTTGATGTTTGAATGCATTTTGCATCAATGCTATGTTTGACTTGTTTTGCTCATATCTTCTAGGCCGTAGCTCCGAACTAAATGAACTTTATATGTAACTTGACTAGAATTTCGTGTAGATCATCTTGGTGCATCTTAACTGCTGTTTAACAAGTTGAACATAAGGTTTATTCAGATCTGGCCCAATCTTGAAATTTGCATATGAGGACTTACCGGATTTGTTATATGTTGTTTCCGGCCTCATTTAAACTTGTTTTGATGTGTTGTTCTTGTTTGCATCATCTCTTGCCATGAGTAGCCTCATCTAGCATTTGTCTTGCATCATGCTTGGTTGTGCATCATGTCATGTTTATGTGTTGTGTGTTTACCGTGGTGTTTGCTTCTTTCCGGTTGTGCTCCTTCTCGTGAGTTCCTGTTTCGTTGCGATCGTGAGGATTCGTTCAACTACGCTTGGTTCGGCTTCATCCGTTCGTCTTCTTCACGGACTCGTTCTTCTTCCTAGCGGGATTTTAGGCAATATGAAAGTTACCCTGGATCTCACTACTATCATTGTTATGCTAGTTGCTTTGTTCTATCGCTATGCTGCGTTACCTATCGCTTGTTTTATCATGCCTCCCAAACTGCCATGCCAGCCTCTAACCTTTTCACCCTTCCTAGCAAACCGTTTCTTGGCTATGTTACCGCTTTGCTCAGCCCCTCTTATAGCGTTGTTAGTTGCAGGTGAAGTTGAAGATTGCTCCATGATGGACATGCTTATGTTGGGATATCACAATATCTCTTATTTAATTAATGCATCTATATACTTGGAAAAGGGTGGAAGGCTCAGCCTTATGCCTGGTGTTTTGTTCCACTCTTGCCGCCCTAGTTTCTGTCATACCGGTGTTATGTTCCTTGATTTTGCGTTCCTTACGCGGTTGGGTTATTTATGGGACCCCTTGACAGTTCGCTTTGAATAAAACTCCTCCAGCAAGGCCCAACCTTGGTTTTACCATTTTCCTACCTAAGCCTTTTTCCCTTGGGTTTCCGGAGCCCGAGGGTCATCTTTATTTAACCCCCCCGGGCCAGTGCTCCTTCGAGTGTTGGTCCGAACCGAGCAACCTGCGGGGCCACCTCGGGGAAACTTGAGGGCTGGTTTTACTTGTAGCTTGACTTATCCGGTGTGCCCTGAGAACGAGATACGTGCGACTCCTATCGGGATTTGTCGGCACATCGGGTGGCTTTGCTGGTCTTGTTTTACCAATGTCGAAATGTCTTGTAACCGGGATTCCGAGACTGACTGGGTCTTCCTGGGAGAAGGAATATCCTTCGTTGACCGTGAGAGCTTGTGATGGGCTAAGTTGGGACACCCCTGCACGGTATAAAATTTCGAGAGCCGTGCCCGCGGTTATGTGGCAGATGGGAATTTGTTAATATCCGGTTGTAGAGAACTTGACACTTGACTTAAATAAAACGCATCAACCGTGTGTGTAGCCGTGATGGTCTCTTTTCGGCGGAGTCCGGGAAGTGAACACGGCTTTGGGTTATGTATGAACGTAAGTAGTTTCAGGATCACTTCTAGCTTCTCGACCGTTCCGTTTGCTTCTCTTCTCGCTCTTATTTGCATATGTTAGCCACCATATATGCTTAGTCGCTGCTGCAACCTCTCCACTTATCCTTTCCTTACCCATTAAGCCTTGCTAGTCTTGATACCCATTGTAATGGGATTGTTGAGTCCTCGTGGCTCACAGATTCCTACAACACGGTCGTGACACCACTTTCTAAACAAAAGTTTCCAAAATCCAATGCGGAACCAAGCAGTAAGAGAAATTCATCATGGTAATTATTAGTCGAAAACCAAAGTGGAACGGAGAGAACGGAGAGTCAGTTACAATGAAAAAAATTGTTGAGGAATCATGTTGAAAGAACAACATTTTGTGTCATAAATATCATATATAGAGATTTTTCATGTATCGACGCTTTTGATTCAATTAGATCACCGTGGGAAACTTTCAAATGAGTAATGGTTACCAATCCATTATTCAAACAACGGCTGCCTTGCTTGAGGAAGAGTGTCACTAAAATGGAGACGAACCGGAATCACGTTCGATCTTATTTCTTGATTGAGTAAAAAAGGGATATATGAAGTTCGTTCTCTTCCTCTGTGCATCTCCCTTATGGGTAAATCCCCATAATAAAGAGACAAATTGCGTGTAGTTTGTGATTTGATGTTACTGTTTGAACATATATTTTTTGTCCGTCTGTTTTTTATCTTTAGAACGAGGGCTACATATTTTTTGTCTCGTTCTTGGGCCGGCCCGCATAACCAGGTGTGTGGGCGCTCAGTTTGTTTGCTGGCGCATAAGGCGCCAGCGAGGAGCTCTCCAAGGAAGGGATGGGTATTTTTTGTCAAAGAGTCACGTGGGCCAGGGAAGAGCGGACATGGGCCGGATGCTTATCTTTATCTATTTGGTCACCTAAACGGACAAAAAAACCCGGATAACTCTCTTCGGCGTTGGAGTTGCCCTCATTGCGGTTCAGGAGGTGTCGTGCAGCTCCTATCCCCCGATCGCCCGTCTTCCGCAATTCCAAACCCTAGCACACCGCTGTTTTGCGTCGAACATCCCTTCTGTCTGCAACAAAAGAGGAGGAAGCGCGAGCCGCGCCCCTTTTACCCTTCGTCAATCTGATCCGCCGGTGCTGCCCCTCATCTTCTGCGGTTCACGAGGTGCTCACAACCCCCCTCTCATAAATAATGGAAGTACGATATGAGATTCAGCAACAAAGGATCTGTGTTCACAAGAAATTATCGAAAGTGCGTTATATCGACTAGAGGGGGGGTGAATAGGCGATTTTTATGAATTCTTCACTGAGAAATTTGCTGGTGAGGAAATTCCTAAATGAAGAACTACTTGCAGCGGAATAAGTACTCAAAAGTAAACATAGCAGAACACACGCATAGTCATCATGATGAAATGAAGACAAGCACAGAGTACAGAAAGCGTAAACACAGGATAACACAAGATGAAGACGGACATATTGAAGAAACTGAACTGAGGAAATTGAGAAAGTCTTCAGTCAAAAGTCTTCAAACAGATATGAACAAGCACACAACAACAGAGATGAGGAAATGAAAGAGTTGAAGAAATAGAACCAGTAGGATTGGTGAAGACAATGATTTGGTAGACCAGTTCCAACTGCTGTCTCAGTTGTACATCTGGTTGGAGCGGCTGAGTGTTTAAACTCAAGGACACCCAGTTCCGGACACACAGTCCTCACCGTATTCTCCTTGAGTTAAAGTCACATAGACCTCGCCCAATCACTCGTGATAAGTCTTCAGGTGACTTCCGAACCTTCACAAACTCGGTCACTCGGCGATCTACAATTGCTCTTGGATGCTCTAGACCTTGATGCCTAACCATCTGGAAGAAGCACAGTCTTCAAAGGAAACAAGCGGCGGATCCATGCAGGATTAATCTCTTCAGTGATGCTCAATCACTTTGGGGTTTGTAGGTTTGGGTTTGGGATTTCCTCACTTGATGATTTTCACTCAAAGTCCTCGGAGGATGGGCTGCTCTCAAATGACAAGTGTCAGTTTCTCTAGGGAGCAGCCAACCAACTAGTGGTTGTTGGGGGCGGCTATTTATAGCCTAGGGAGCATCCCGATATGATAAGACATAAATGCCCTTCAATGATATGACCGTTAGGTGGGTAGATATTTTGGGACAGCTGGCGCATGGCACAGTGATATGTCTCCGTCGTATCTATAATTTTTGATTGTTCCATGCCAATATTCTTCAACTTTCATATACTTTTGGCAACTTTTTATACTATTTTTGGGACTAACATATTGATCCAGTGCCCAGTGCCAGTTCATGTTTGTTGCATGTTTTATGTTTCGCAGAAAACCAATATCAAACGGAGTCCAAACGGGATAAGAATGGACGGAGAATTATTTTGGAATATTCGTGATTTTTCGGAGGAAGAATCAACGCGAAACGGTGTCCGAGGTGGCCACGAGACAGGGGGGCGTGCCCACACCCCCTAGGCACGCCTGGCACTCTCATGGGCCACCCGTAATGCGGTTGATGCCCTTCTTTTGCCGCAAGAAAGCTAATTTTATGAGAAAAATCTGGGCGAAAGATTCACCCCAATCGGAGTTACGGATCTCCGGATATTAAAGAAACGGTGAAGGGGTAGAATCTGAGAACGCAGAAACAGAGAGATAGATCCAATCTCGGAGGGGCTCTCGCCCCTCCCAATCCATGGGAGCCAAGGAAAAGAGGGGAAACCCTTCTCCCATCTAGGGAGGAGGCCAAGGAAGAAGAAGAAGAAGAAGGGGGGCCCTCTCCCCCTTGCTTCCGGTGGCGCCGGAACGCTGCCGGAGGCCATCATCATCACCGCGATCTTCACCAACACCTCCGCCGTCTTCACCAACATATCCATCACCTTCCCCTATCTATATTCAGCGGTCCACTCTCCCTCATCCCACTGTGCCCTCTACTTGAACATGGTGCTTTATGCTTCATATTATTACCCAATGATGTGTTGCCATCCTATGATGTCTGAGTAGATTTTCGTTGTCCTATCAGTGATTGATGAATTGCTATGATTGGTTTGAGTTGCATGCTTTATTATTGGTGTTGTCCTATTGTACCCTTCGTGTCGCGCTAGCGTGAGGGATTCCCGTTGTAGGGTTTGCAATATGTTTATGATTTGCTTATGGTGGGTGGCGTGAGTGACAGAAGCACAGACCCGAGTAAGTAGGTTGTTTGCGTATGGGATAAAAGGGGACTTGATACTTTAATGCTATGGTTGGGTTTAACCTTAATGAATCTTTAGTAGTTGCATATGCTTGCTAGAGTTCAAATCATAAGTGCATATGATCCAAGTAGAGAAAGTATGTTAGCTTATGCCTCTCCCTCAAATAGAATTACAATAGTGATTACCGGTCTAGTAACATAGTCAATTGCTTAGGGACAATTCCATAACTTCTACCACCACTTTTCCACACTCGCTATATTTACTTTATTGCATCTTTATCTAAACAGCCCCTACTTTTTATTTACGTGTTCTTTATTATCTTGCAAACCTATCCTATCACACCTACAAAGTACTTCTAGTTTCATACTTGTTCTAGGTAAAGCGAACGTCAAGCGTGCGTAGAGTTGTATCGGTGGTCGATAGAACTTGAGGGAATATTTATTCTACCTTTAGCTCCTCGTTGGGTTCGACACTCTTACTTATCAAAAACTGTTGCGATCCCCTACACTTGTGGGTTATCAAGACCTTTTTCTGGCGCCGTTGCTGGGGAGTCATAGCGTGGGGTGAATATTCTCGTGTGTACTTGTTTGCTTTATCACTAAGTAATTTTTATTTGTTGTTTTTAGTTGTTTTCTATCTTTAGTTATGGGTAGGAAATGCAAAATACCAAAAAAATTAGTTGTACCTACTGCACCAATGGTTGAAGAGCCACTCAAAATCTATCGCACTACTGAAGCTTTTTACTTGGATCATCTTCGATCCCTTTGTGCTCGTGCTGAAACCCCAACTAGCTTAGTTGAGGGCAAATCTTTAGATGAGCATGCTTGTTATGTGCGACACAGTATATCTGAAAAAGGGAAACTATTATGGGATCAAATTCAACGTTTGCAATGCTATGCTTGGACTTTATGTGAATTATATGATGTTACTTGTTGTTCTGAAAACCCTAAGAAACACCTTCCCTACAGATGCTTGTTTAGTGATAATGGAATCGTATGTTCATATGCTAAGGGTGTTTATAATTACTATGATGTTCAACAAATTGAAGAATTTGTTGCTTTTAAGGGTTCTTATGAAATTGCTTCTTTGATTGAAAAGTATGATGCTACTCTCTACATATCTGAAAATTTTGCCATACTTGAATATTGCTATGATAATTATGCTTCTAATGCCTATGTTAAAATATATATTGAGGCCTATCCCGCTGTCCAAGAAGAGACTAATATTTTGCAGAAATTGATGAAACTGTGAGCTCATTGGATGAAAAAGATGATGAGGAGAGGCGAAGAACAAAAGGAGGAAGAGCGGATTAGCTACCCGTGCCCACCTTCTAATGAGAGTAACTCTTCAACTCATACACTGTTTAAATTCCCTTCATGCTTACCGAAGGATGATTGCTATGATGATTACTATGATGATTGCTATGATGATAGTTATGACCCCGTTGATTCTATTGAAATATCCCCTTTTGATGATGCTTGCTATGCTTGTGGCCAAGATGCCAATATGAATTATGCTTATGGAGATGAACTTGCTATAGTTCCTTATGTTAAACATGAAATTGTAGCTATTGCACCCTCGCACGATAGTCCTATTATCTTTTTGAATTCTCCCTACTACACTTTATCGGAGAAGTTTGTGCTTATTAAGAATTATATTGATGGGTTGCGTTTTACCATTGCACATGATGATTTTGATGAATGTAATATGCATGTGCTTGCTGCTCCTACTTGCAATTATTATGAGAGAGGAACTACATCTCCGCCTCTTTATGTTTCCAACACGATAGAATTGCAAGAAACTACTTATACTATGCATTGGCCTTTACTTAGTGTGCATGAATTGTTCTTTTATGACATGCCGATGCATAGGAAGAGAGTTAGACTTCATTGTTGCTTGATATATGTTACTTTGTGCTCACTACTAAATTACAAATCATTGTTAATTAAAATTGGCTTTGATATACCTTGGGATCCGGGTGGATTCATTACTTGAGCACTAAATGCCTAGCTTATTGGCTTTAAAGAAAGCGCTGCCAGGGAGACAACCCGGAAGTTTTAGAGAGTCATTTATTTCTTTTTAGTGCTTTTATATAGTTTAAAAACAAAAAAATATAGAGGGGAACCTAAAAACTTTTCAAAAAGGAAAGTGACAGTGAGAGAGACAAGCATTGTTGAAGTGGGAGAGCTCCTTGAACTTTGTTCATGCTCACGGAAACTTTGTGAATCTTAATTACAGAAACTTTTCATCAAAAATAATTATCCCCTTGTAAAATTCCATTGTATTATAAAAATAATGTGCCAAGGTTTGCCTTTAGGATGTTTACAATGCTTGTTGGTCTGTACGGTGCAGGACAGAAACTTTGGCTGTAGTGCACGATTTTACATTTTTAACTGGAATGTCAATTGGTTCTTATTCCTTTTGAACTGTCTTTATGTACAACTTTTTTATTTTTCCTAATTTTGGTAGAATTGTTGGGGTACCAGAAGTATGGTGAATGTTCAGATTGCTACAGACTGTTCTGTTTTTGACAGATTCTGTTTTTGATGCATAGTTTACTTACTTTGATGAAACTATCAGTTTATATCAGTGGATTAAGCCATGAAAAAGTTATATTACAGTAGACACAATTAAAAAACAAAATATGAATTGGTTTTCTACAGTACTTAGAGTAGTGATTTGCTTTATTATACTAACAGATCTTACCGAGTTTTCTGTTGAAGTTTTGTGTGGATGAAGTGTCTAATCGAGGAGGTCTCGATATGAGAAAAAGGAAGAGAGGCAAGAGCTCAAGCTTGGGGATCCCCAAGGCACCCCAAGTAAATATTCAAGGAGACTCAAGCGTCTAAGCTTGGGATGCCCCAGAAGGCATCCCCTCTTTCTTTAACAAGTATCGGTATGTTTCCGGATTCGTTTCGTTCATGCATTACGTGCAAGTCTTGGAGCGTCTTTTGCATTTAGTTTTCATTTTTCTTTTATGCACCATGCTGGTATGAGATAGTCCTTGGTTGATTTATAGAATTCTCATTGCACTTCATTTAAATCCTTTGAGTATGGCTTTATAGAATGCTTCATGTGCTTCACGTATATCGTTTGAAGTTTGGATTGCCTGTTTCTCTTCACATAGAAAACCGCCATTTGTAGAATGCTCTTTTGCTTCATTTATATTTGTTAGAGCGTGGGAATATCTTTTGTAGAAAGAATTAAACTCTCTTGCTTCATTTATATCTATTTAGAGAGATGACAGGAATTGGTCATTCACATGGTTAGTCATAAAATCCTACATAAACTTGTAGATCGCTGAATATGATATGTTTGATTCCTTGTAATAGTTTTGCGATATAAAGATGGCGATATTAGAGTCATGCTAGTGGGTGGTTGTGGATTGTAGAGACACTTGTTTTGAGGTTTGCAAGTCTCGTAGCATGCACGTATGGTAACCTTTGTGTGAAAAATTTGAAGCATGGGATGTTTCTTTGATTGTCTTCCTTATGAGTGGCAGTCGGGGACGAGCGATGGTTTTTTCCTACCAATCTATCCCCCTAGGGGCATGCGTAGTAGTACTTTGCTTCGAGGGCTAATAAACTTTTGCAATAAGTATATGAGTTCTTTATGACTAATGTGAGTCCATGGATTATACGCACTTTTACCTTTCCATCATTGCTAGCTTCTTCGGTACCGTGCATTGCCCTTTCTCACCTCAAGAGTCGGTGCAAACTTCGCCGGTGAATCCAAACCCCGTGATATGATACGCTCTATCGCACATAAGCCTCATTATATCTTCCTCAAAACAGCCACCATACCTACCTATTATGGCATTTCCATAGCCATTCCGAGATATATTGCCATGCAACTTCCATTATCATCATATACATGACTTGAGCATTCATTGTCATATTGCCTCGCATGATCGAAAGATAACTAGCATGATGTTTTCATGGCTTGTCTGTTTTTTATGTCATTGCTATGCTAGATCATTGCACATCCCGGTACACCGCCGGAGGCATTCATATAGAATCATATCTTTGTTCTAGTATCGAGTTGTAATATCGAGTTGTAAGTAAATAAAAGTGTGATGATCATCATTATAGATCATTGCCCCATAAAAAAGAAAAAGAAAAGAAAAGAAAAAAAGGAAAGGCCAAAGAAGCCTAAATAAAAAAGGGGCCAAAGAAGCCCACCCAAAAAGAAAAAAAATGAAAAAAAGAAAAAAAAGAAAAAAGAAAAGAAAAGGGGCAATGTTACTATCCTTTTTCCACACTTGTGCTTTAAAGTAGCACCATGTTCTTCATATAGAGAGTCTCTTATGTTGTCACTTTCATATACTAGTGCGAATTTTTCAATATAGAACTTGGCTTGTATATTCCAATGATGGGCTTCCTCAAATGCCCTAGGTCTTCATGAGAAAGCAAGTTGGATGCACACCCACTTACTTTTCAGTTTGAGCTTTCATACACTTATAGCTCAAGTGCATCCGTTGCATGGAAATCCCTACTCCTCGCATTGACATCAATTGATGGGCATCTCCATAGTCCGTTGATTAGCCACGTCGATGTAAGACTTTCTCCTTTTTTTGTCTTCTCAATATAACCTCCATCATTATATTCTATTCCACCTATAGTTCTATATCCATGGCTTGCGCTCATGTATTGCGTGAGGGTTGAAAAGGCTGAAGCGCGTTAAAAAGTATGAACCAATTGCTCGGCTCGTCATCGGGGTTGTGCATGATGGGAGCATTTTTGTGTGACGAAGATGAAGCATGGCCAAACTGTATGATTTTGTAGGGATAAGCTTGCTTTGGCCTTGTTGTTTTGAAAAGACATGATTGCTTTATTGGTACGCTTGAAGTATTATCGTTTTATATGTCAAATGATATACTATTGCTTTGAATCACTCGTGTCTTAATATTCATGCCATGATTAGACATATGATCAAGATTATGCTAGGTAGCATTCCACATCAAAAATTATCTTTTTTTATCATTTACCTACTCGAGGACGAGCAGGAATTAAGCTTAGGGATGCTGATACGTCTCCGTCGTATCTATAATTTTTATTGTTCCATGCCAATAATCTTCAACTTTCATATACTTTTGGCGACTTTTTATACTATTTTTGGGACTAACATATTGATCCAGTGCCCAGTGCCAGTTCATGTTTGTTGCATGTTTTATGTTTCGCAGAAAACCAATATCAAACGGAGTCCAAACGGGATAAAAATGGACGGAGAATTATTTTGGAATATTTGGGATTTTCCGGAGGAAGAATCAACGCGAAACGGTGTCCGAGGTGGCCACAAGACAGGGGGGCGCGCCCACACCCCCTGGGCACGCCTGGCACTCTCATGGGCCACCCGTAATGCAGTTGATGCCCTTCTTTTTCTGCAAGAAAGCTAATTTTATGAGAAAAATTTGGGCGAAAGATTCACCCCAATCGGAGTTACGGATCTCCGGATATTAAAGAAACGGTGAAGGGGTAGAATCTGAGAACGTAGAAACAGAGAGATAGATCACTTCTTGGAGGGGTTCTCGCCCCTCCCAATCCATGGGAGCCAAGGACCAGAGGGGAAACCCTTCTCCCATTGAGGGAGGAGGTCAAGGAAGAATAAGAAGAAGGGGGGCCCTCTCCCCCTTGCTTCCGGTGGCGCCGGAACGCTGCCGGAGGCCATCATCATCACCGCGATCTTCACCAACACCTCCATCGTCTTCACCAACATCTCCATCACCTTCCCCCATCTATATTCAGCGGTCCACTCTCCCGCATCTCGTTGTACCCTCTACTCGAACATGGTGCTTTATGCTTCATATTATTACCCAATCATGTGTTGCCATCCTATGATGTCTGAGTAGATTTTCGTTGTCCTATCGGTGATTGATGAATTGCTATGATTGGTTTGAGTTGCATGTTTTATTATTGGTGCTGTCCTATTGTGCCCTCCGTGTCGCGCAAGCGTGAGGGATTCCCGCAGTAGGGTTTGCAATATGTTTATGATTTGCTTATGGTGGATGGCGTGAGTGACAGAAGCACAGACCCGAGTAAGTAGGTTGTTTGCGTATGGGATAAAAGGGGACTTGATACTTTAATGCTATGGTTGGGTTTTACCTTAATGAATCATTAGTAGTTGCGGAAGCTTGCTAGAGTTCCAATCATAAGTGCATATGATCCAAGTAGAGAAAGTATGATAGCTTATGCCTCTCCCTCAAATAGAATTGCAATAGTGATTACCAGTCTAGTAACATAGTTAATTGCTTAGGGACAATTCCATAACTCCTACCACCACTTTTCCACACTCGCTATATTTACTTTATTGCATCTTTATCTAAATATCCCCTACTTTTTATTTACGTGTTCTTTATTATCTTGCAAACATATCCTATCACACCTACAAAGTACTTCTAGTTTCATACTTGTTCTAGGTAAAGCGAACGTCAAGCGTGCGTAGAGTTGTATCGGTGGTTGATAGAACTTGAGGGAATATTTATTCTACCTTTAGCTCCTCGTTGGGTTCGACACTCTTACTTATCGAAAACTGTTGCGATCCCCTACACTTGTGGGTTATCACACAGCAACGGTCGGAATATTTGACTCTCAAATACCTCAGGGCTATCATGTTCCTCACTTTGTAGGCAATCCGCACTGGCGAATTCCTAACTCCTCAGTCAGAACAAATTCCTCAGAGACCATAAGAACTTCATCTCTGTCACTGAAGAATATGACTAAACTGTGCGAGATTTCTAATGGCTTCACTCGAAAGGATTCGTAGGTGTAGGATTTTGAGTTGAGCATCACATGGAAATTTTTCCTTAGTATTTCCTCGACCCCCTTTAACAGTACGGTGTTTAGTATGACTCAAGAAAAAGAAAATGAAACAGTAAAAACAAGAGTCTTCACGCTTCATGTTCCTTGAATGATTACCATGTCTTCAAGGTCACACCAATTTCTTCACTTTCAAAGTCTTCAGAAATCCAAAGTCTTCAGTCGAAGAACTTCATTTTTAGGGGTCGACTTTCTTTGTAAATATCAAACTCCTCATAGACTTATAGACCTGTGTACACTCACAAACGCATCAGTCTCTTAACCTATAAGTCTTCAATACACCAAAATCACTAAGGGGCACTAGATGCACTTAAAATCTCCCCCTTTTTGGTGATCGATGACAATATAGGTTAAGTTTTCAACGGGGATAATCATATGAAGTGTAAATACTGATATTGAGGAATTTGATTGCAAGATATAGAGGAACTCCCCCTGAAGATGCGCATAGTGAGGAATTTGCTTTTGAAGCAATGCACACTTGAAGAGTATAATCATGGAGATCTCCCCCTATATCTTGTAATTCATACACGCATTTGACATATAACATGAAGAATTTGAAATGCATGATGAAATATGGTGACTGATGTAATTCAGCATGCATGCATTAACATTAATGAGGAATAAGCATGCGGAAGAACACAACAAAAGTATCAGACCACCATAGAGTTTAAGATTACAACTCGATCCAGCAAAGTCATCAAAAGAACGAGAGTTGTAATTTAGCAAAAAAACGCCCATATAGAATCCTTGTTCAAGAATTCATCTGATTAACCAGTTAACTTGCCGATTAATCCCTACTCATAGGGTCACCGAGTAGCCTATAAACTGATAAATCGTCCGAGTAATTGATTAAATGGCCGATTAACTTGCCGATTAGCCAATTAATCCCCTACTCACCAGCCAACCGAGCAGCTACCAGTTAACGATTTCCTCAACAATGTATAGAATAGACCCGCTTGAAGAATAACTCAAATTTCTCCCCCTTTGTCATCGAATGACCAAAAGGGTTGAAAATGAGGACTAACGCCCCTGAAGAATATCATGAAGATGGAGGAGCACCAGCATTGTTGGGGTCTTGAGTCGATGTAGGGCCTACTGCAGTGTCGTCCAAGTCTTCGAACTCGTCCGTTTCGCAGGATGAGGAATATGAACTTGCGACCAAAGGAGGAACCTTGACCTTCTTGAGCTTCTTCGGTGGAGGAGCAGACCAGTCAAAGTCTTCTTTGAAGCCCATTTGCTTCAGATCTTCTTCACCATACATATGTGACAGAATAGCCCAGGTGCGATCAAACACTTCATGGAGGTAGTAATGGTTTTTCTTCACTGCATTATGTGTAGAGGTCATGTTGTGAAGAATAGAGCCAAACTGACGCTTAACACATTTGTGGTTCCGATCGACCTTCTGGTGAAGACTTAGAAGCAGCTCACGGTCAGTCATCACACAAGGAGCAGTAGCTTGAGGACTTGACTTGGGAGCATTGGTAGCAGAATCATGTGTGGCAAAGTCATCATTGGTGGAGTAAGATGCAGCTTTGCGGAACTGACCATCCAATGGATGAGTGCCTTCATCGATAACAGCAGGTTCCTTGCCCTTTCCTTCAGTTGAGGAATATGTCCGTTTGAGGACTTCAATCGGGGGCAAGTAGCTACCATGGTTAAGAGTGTCAGCCTTGTAGTTGAGTGAAGACCTTGATCTGAGGAATCTCATGATCCATGGAGCATAAGGCTTCAGCTCAAACGGTGAGAGTGCAACATTTGCGAGAGTCCTCATGAAGAAACCATGGTAATTGATAGGGATACCATGCATGATGTTGAAGAGCATATCCTTCATCATCCCCACAATTTCTTCATCAGAGGAGTCATGACCTTTGATTGCACTGATAGTCTTTGTCAGAATGCGATAGATGGTCCTTGGCACATACATCAATTCCTTCACTAGGAATTTGGTCCTTTGGACTTGTCTAGGCTTCAGCGGCTTCATGAGCACTTGCATATAGTGGCCAGTGAGTTCAGGCTCATCATACAGACAACGAGCACCTTCTGGTGGAGGACTGATTGGTAAGGCACGAAGCAATTCAGAGGCTGGTGCCTTGTAATGAGTGTTTTCGGTCATCCAGTCCAACACCCAGGAGTTGATGTCATGTGCTTCACCAGTGATATGCAGCGTCGCATAGAATTGAAGAATTAGCTCTTCATTCCAGTCAACGATGTCAGTGCAAAAGTTAAGCAGACCTGCATCATGAAGCATACTGAGGACCGGCGTGAAGCAAGGCATAGATTCCATGTCCACGTGAGGAATGTGCTGGTGGTCGAAGACTTTGTCCTTGTCAAAGAGAACTGAGGAATAGAAGTTAGCCTGGCTGGCAGTCCAGAAACGCTTCCTTCTAAGACGAGCATTGTCATATGGGTTGAATTCAGTGAAGAATACACGCTCGCCGAAGAAATCATCAGCCTTGAATTTTGGCTTCTTGGAGAAGGGATCCTTTAGCTTGGGTTGAGGGGTGTTAGTGATCTGCATTACCACCTCAGGAATCGCAATCTCAGGTTCCTCATGCTGAGGAATTTCAGTCTCTTCTGCAGCTGCAGCCTGGGTCATCAATTCTTCATTCACATTTTTCTTCAACACTAGTGGCTGGAATTTCTTCATGGACAGACGGGGTTGCACGGGGTTCATCAGATCCCATCTACACTTCAGTAGCGGCTGGGGACTGAGGAACAGTTTGGAGAGGAGTGAACAACGGAGAGTTGGGGTGCTGACTTTCCCAAAAATCATCATTCAGTACGAGTGTGGTACAACTGATGTCCACATCCTCATCTTCCATTTCTTCAACACCTGCCTCTTCAGCAGTGAACTGAGGCATAGGTGAGGAGATGACTGGGGTTGAAGGGATTCTATCCACTTCAATTTCTTCATCCAACTGCTCTGTCGAAGCAGCAGAAGGAGTTTCTTCATCGGATTCCTCGGGAATCACATATTCTTCACCAAACGGAACTAGCTCCTTTGATGGCATGAAAGAGACAGGAACAGCATCAATAGGGTTTTCAGCTGAACTTGTCAAAGGCTTCATTTTCTTCGGAGCTGAAGAATCTGATGAAGCTGATGCCTTCCTCTTTTTCATCGCTGCACGCTTTGCAGCCTTGGTATTTTTCACATCTAATGTAGATGGAAGGATCGGAGCTGGTGTTGGCATAGGAGATGCAAAGGACTTTGGTTCATTTTCTTCAAGTGCAACTATTGCAGTTGCCCTGACTTCTACATTTTCTTCAGGCGCACCACTAGTGGATGCCCTGGCAATTTCTTCAGTGGCTGGAATGGAGTCATCAGCCCTAGTACTCTCATTTTCTTCAGCAGCCTGACTGACATCAGCGGTGCTAGCATGTTCTTCAGTAGGCTGAGCAGATGCTTCAGCCTGAGGAATTTCAACATGCACCAGAGCAGTGGCAGTTGAAGTAAATGTCTTTGTTAAATTGATGAACCGAACCTTTGCTCCCTTCCAATTAGCATAGCACCGATTAAAATCATCACTCAGTTGCTTGATTTCATCCTGTAAAGCAATGAGTTGTTCAGGGGTAAGAGTGAGGACATTGTCCTTGAGATAGCGTTGTTTCTTGTACTGCGCTTTCTTCAGTTTTCGGCCTTGTTCATATTTCCACTTCTCTTCCTCAATGAAGTGAGTTAGAACATGATTTTGACCAGGAGTGAGGTTCATCTCCGGCAAAGGTGTAGTAGGGTCCTTGTGCCATAAGTCAATGAAATCGAGGATCAACTTGGGATCCAGAAGTAGTGGCCCATTGCCGCCTTTGGCTCTGCGGCCCTGGCTTGCCTGTCCCTGATGATTTCGACAAGTTCTTCATCATCAGCCTCATCGTCATCAGAGGGGATTTGGAAGGCAACCTGCTTCTTGTGAGGACTTGGTCGAAGGCCTCGTCCAGCAGTGGCCTTTTTCTTCAGCACAGATGGACCGGCTGAGGAACTTGGTGCAGCAGTGGAGCTAGTAGATGCTCCTGAGGCAATAGAGATGCCAGTTGTCCTTTGGCACGTGGTGAGATGCACAGGTGTCGAGGATTTGGTCGGAGCAGCTGAAGACTTTGTCGGAGGAACTTAGGACTTTGGAGGAGGAGGAGCAGACTGAGGAATTTTCCGTGAGGGCTTCGAAGATACTGGCCTTGAGGGCATTGCTGAGGAGCCTGGCTTTGAGGGCATTGAAGGAGAAGCACTTGACTTGTGGGCAAGATTCGTAGGCATTGCCTTCCTGGGCTTACTAGCAGAGGCCTCAGCAGCGGTAGCAGCAGCAGCAGAATCTTCATTGAATTTCCTCACTGCTTCCTTTGCTTGTTTGGTCAGTTTGGCCTGGCGCCTTGCCCATTCATCAGCATAGTCCTCACCGCGCTTGAGGCTGGTGGGATCTGCCAGTTGGCCAGGTGCCAATGGAGGTCTTGAGCATGGAGGGTTGAGCGCGAATTTCTTCATGTACTTGGGAGTAACATACCTGTACTCCCTCCATTCTCGTGCCCATCTCCTATCAATCCGTTGTATGCGCACCTTGCGCTGATTCTTGTCCTCCTTGCCAAACTTGGCCTCATCGGGAGTGCAGTATCCAGCATAAATGTCCTCAGGGATTTCAAACGCAGTATTGACTTCTGGCCTCTTTCCTCCCTTCTGTGGCTTCTTACCGTCAGCCATTTTCTTTAGCTGAGGAATATGAGCAATTGAAGTTTCTGAAGAGGTATGAAACTTTTTTTCGAGGAATGCTGCAAATGAGTTAAGTTGATGACAACCTAGTTATTCAGCAGCAGACATGTGTACCTGTGAACAGAGTATAGTTGCGAGGAATTTGGAGAGGTCATATGCGTTGTCAGAAGATTTCCAAAAAGAATAGGTTTGAGGAATTTGACCAGATGAGTCTTGAATAATTTCGCTAAGCGTTCTTAATCTTAGGTTCCAGAGTTGTACATATTTGAAAATCCACACAATTGAGGAATCTTGAAGAAAATCATTTCTTAGAGAAACGAATCAAGAACAGATAATATGTGAGGTGTTTAGTGTGTGAAGATTTGAAGAACAAACACCTTTGAAGATTTTCAATAAAAACACATGAATCAAAGCGGGCAGTAAAAGTAACTTTTAATTACCCCTTGATGAGGAACACGACAAACTGGGAAGTGTTGAAGTGAAGTTCATCCGTTCAGATCTTCCACGCCCTAACTCGGTAGAGGAAGCACTACAGGAATCAGCTACTTTGCCATCAGCCACGGTGGACGGCAAAGGCACGGATGGCGGACGGCAAAGGTCTTTGTCGTCCGCCGCGGACGGCAAAAGTGGACGGCAACGTACGGGACGGCAAAGAGCTACATTGCCGTCCGCTTCGGGCGGCTGACGGCAAAGGGTCCTTTGCCATCAGCTGCCGACGGCAATAATTGCGCTGTTACTCCGTTAGGTGGTTAACGGCAAGCCTTTGCCGTCGGCCGCTGATGGCAAACATCGGAAGGCCTTTGCCGTCCGCCCCTGTAGGCAAAGTTTTTTTTCTCTTTGCCGTCAGCCACTATTGGCAAACTGACCAAATAGGTCAGCCTCCCAGGAAGCACAGTTGCCTGCCACATGGCCTCTTTGCCGTCCGCTGCTAATGGCAAATAGACCTTTGCCGTCGGTGGCTGACGGCAAAGAGCCTGCATATTGGCTCTTTTTTCTGTTTTTTTTTAATCCAACAATTTTCACAGCAAATATATATGACATATATAGATATATTTCACAGAGCTATTTAACAGCACATAAGTTTCATCGTACATACATATATAGTTCCATCCACTCATACATAGCAAGTTCCATCAAGATAGCAAAGTTGCACATACATATTACAATGCAAAGTTTCATCAAGATAGCAAGTTCCATCGTAGCAAGCTAGAAGAATACTAGAAGAGAATAAAATTAAAAACAAGCACTCCATCATAGCAAGCTAGCTTCCGAGAAGTGAATGAAATCTGCAAAATGGCAAATAAGAAAGTTAGGAAAAGGTGACTAGAAGAAGAAGACTAGAAGAAGAAGCACGCCATCGTTTGTGAGGTAACTTAGGTGAAATGGATCGTTTATGAGCTAACTTAGGTAAAATGCATCATTTTAGAGCTAATGTAGGTAAAATGGATTGTTTATGAGCTAACTAAGCTAATTATGCCATTTTTTACATAAGTAAGGTAAGTACATGTCATTATTGAGCAAACCTAGTTAACTAAGCATATTATAACTAACTTAGGTCATTTTGGAGGAAACAAAGCTAAGTATAGATCGTTTTAGAGCTAACTTAGGTAAAATGGCTGGTTTTGGAGGTCAGTAAGCTTATTAAGTCATTTTGCAGGAAAAGAAGCTACGTCTAGGTCATTAAGGTAAGCATATTGGATGAAATAAAGCTAAGTCTAGGTCTTTATGCATTTGTTAAGCAAAAAACTAGAGAAACTTACCTTGATCATGGAGGTGTGGGAGCGGGCTAGCTCAGGACAGTAGCTGGAGAAGGATCGTGTGATGCTTGTGTGGAGTAACGCTGCACCAAAGATCATTTCCAATGTTTCGTTAGCATGATGACACTCAAATGTTAAGACTAGCAAGTAACGTCCATTCAAATTAAACTCACCATGGTCTCAGGAGCAATCTCTGGATCAATGGCTATGGAGCCACGGGACCTCTCGCCACTAGATATCATCACCTGCTCTGGATTGTAGGGGATCTGGCTCGGGTTAAACTCCTCCCCTTTCCTCGCCTTCCCCTTGACTTGCTTGTAAGAGGCGGTGTGGGCCATGGCATACAGGTCGTACCCCTCTGGCACCTTATCCGTCTTATTGTAGCATGCCTGAAAGAGAGAAACAAAGTAAATTAGTAATTAAAGGGCTCAAGCTAGCATGATGAATGAATTGCATTAATAATGAAGCAAACCACATTACCCAATTCCGCCCGAACTGATATAAGCTGGAGCTACCTTGATGGTGT
Organism: Triticum aestivum; assembly: GCF_018294505.1. Classification (NCBI taxonomy): domain Eukaryota; kingdom Viridiplantae; phylum Streptophyta; class Magnoliopsida; order Poales; family Poaceae; genus Triticum; species Triticum aestivum. Next base: position 442,408,992 of record NC_057807.1, on the reverse strand, counting down.
GGCACACCTTCAATTTGGGCACGTTTGTCCTTGGCCTCAGTCGGCTCCCCTTCCATCTTTCAACACCTGCCATGACAAAGAGTAAACGAAATTAGTACAACATAAAAAAAATACCGACATGAATAATAATATGTATATCACTTAAGTGTATCATCATCAAGTACAACATAAAAAAATTGAATACCTGACACTACTAATAATCTCGATCAGTATCATCAATAAATGCATAATCATCATCATCACTATAATCAATGATGGGCTCATAGGGTTCAGTGGCATCAACATGTGGAAGGCCACCTTTATGTAATCGGTCAAGCATTGAGAGGTCGTCCGCAGCAGTAACCTCTTCTTGTTCTGGCTCTTCTTGTTCCTCCTCTGGGGTGATGTGGGATTCACTGTCGCTGTCTACTTCAATGTTTTGGGGTGAAGTATACCGGTTCTTGAAACGCTTTTTGGAAAGACGTGTCTCTTGGAAGAATTCTCCTTCATATGTGTCTGGGTTAATGTGAGGTTCATAATCCTCTTCCTTTGGGGGAGATAGTCTAGCACGTGGCGGCACTTCATAAACGACATCCCAACCTTTCAGATTTGGATTAGTTTGGCAGGCCCAGGGTAGATAGAATACTTGGGTCGCCTGTTGAGCCATAATATAGACATCAGGAACATCTAAATGGGTGCTTTGGTTGATTTCAACTAGCCCTATATGTTCATGAGTCCTTCTAGTCTCCTTCGGCTGAAACCAATAACATTTGAAGACTACGACATTCGGTGGGTTTTCACCATAGAATAGAAGTTCATAAATTGCTTCAACTCTCCCATAATACTCGGTACCTCCTTCGCCGATAGCAGATACACAACAATTTGTAGACTTTCGGTCGGCCATAGATAGCTCTTTGCCATAGGTACGAAAATGATACCTGTTGATGTCGTATTTGTCAAATGAACGGACCTTATAGTCAAAACCATTAGCGACTTGTCTCAATTCGGCATCCATAGACTCTGAATTAGCCTACAAGTTTAATATGAAAGGATTGTTGCATTACGCACAAATTAGCGAATGAAATGAAATTGTCTAATAGAATTTACCGTTTGTTTGAACCACGAGATGAAACCGGGATAGCCGCATCCTTGCTTTGCGAGAAGCTCATACTCTTCGACAGAATCCTTTTGGATCACCGCTCCATACAAGAATAGGGCGACGTATCGACTGTATGAAATATCCAGGAATAAGAGCAATTCAAAGGAAATAGAAGTTGTGACACAATGTACCGAGAACTTACTCGATGTACGGCCGCACTTCTATCAGGTCGTTGAAGATATACAACGAAATGGTCCGCCATTCTTCGTTATCCAAAGATACTGGATTTGAAACACTGGCTGGTGTGAGATTTCCTTTGAATAGGCTGAGGTTGGATCTACCCTTTTTAGGCTCGTCAGCATTGTACCGAGGCTTCGGATTATGAAATGACGATTTTTGGTTTCGTAGTGTGCTGTCATGAAGTTTGCCGCCTCCTCAGTGATGAATGCCTCAGCCATAGACGCTTCAATTCTACATTTATTTTTACATTTTTCTCGAAGCGTCTTCTGCATCCTCTCAGTTGGGTAGCACCAACGATTTTGCACGGGCCCCCCCAATCTTGCCTCGGTCGAGAGATGCAAAATCAAATGCTGCATTGGATTAAAGAAGCCCGGTGGAAAGATCTTCGTCCAGTTCTGCTTTCCTTTCGGTTCTTTCATGTTTTGTAACGGCCTATCACATAGCGCCTCCAGATGGACTCTAGCCTTAGTATTATCCTTTGACTTCCCATCTATGCCAAACAATGTACCAAAAAGTGCCTCGGCGATATTCTTCTCAGTGTGCATCACGTCGATGTTGTGTGGGCAAAGGAGGTCTTTGAAGTAAGGCAGATCCCATAAGCATGTTTTGTGAGTCCAGGCATGCTCAGAATTATACCCCTTGAAGTACCCTGGACGCTCTCGATCTGGCTCGAGAGCGTTTAACTGATCCAGGGTCTGTTGGCCTGTCAACGCAGGTGGTGCAGAGTTTTTTACAACTCTACCTCTGATGAAGTTCTTCTTGTCTTTCCTGAACTTATGGTGAGGATCCAGGAATTGTCTATGCATGTCGAAGCAAGAAAACTTGCGATCGGCCTGAAGCCAATGAAACTCAAGAGCTCCCTTGCATGTGGGGCACGGGAACCTTCCATGCACACACCAGCCAACGAATAGCGCATACGCCGGCAAGTCATGCGTCGAGTACATGTACCAGACACGCATTATGAAGTTTCGTTTGCTATAGGCATCGTATGTCTTGAACCCATTATCCCAGGCTTCTTGCAATTCGTCCTTAAGCGGCTGCATGTACACATTCATATTTTTCCCCAGATAGTTGGGCCCTGGAATTATCAACATCAGGAAAATGTTCTTTCTTTGCATAATCTGTCCGGGGGGAGATTGAGTGGAAAGACAAATACGGGCCAACAAATGTATTGGGCTGCCGTCATACCAAACACACTGAACCCATCGGTGCTGATGCCGACTCGAGGATGCCTCGGATTTGCCGCTTTGTCAGCATGTAATTCATCAAACTTTTTCCACGCAACACCATCCGATGTGTGTACCATCATCAGATTACCATCTGCATCTAGTTCGGTTCTTTTGCCTGTTTTGTGCCATGTCATCTGTCTGGCCGTCTCTTCGACCATGAAAAGACGTTAAAGTCTTGGTATGATTGGCATATACCAAAGAACACTAACAGGGATTTTGGTTTGTGTCTTCTCACCCATACCGTTGTCTACCACAATATACCTGAAACACTTGCAAATGGGACAATAGTTCAACTCCGCATAGTCAAGCCTAAATAAGGCACATCCTTTCTCACAGGCATGTATCTTCTCATAGGGCATCTTCAGTGCACGGAGGATTTTGTCCGACTGGTACATGTTTGCAGGCATTACATGGCCTTTGGGTAGAAAGCGTCCAAATACTGTCATAATTGCGTCATAGCATTCTCTGCCCAAGTTGAACTGAGCCTTCAAAGCCATTACTTGTGAGATGGCATCCAACTGACAAAGCTCAGTGTGCTCGTGGAGCGGACGTTTTGAAGACTCCAACATTTCATTGAAGGCCTTTGCAGATTCCTCCATCTCCTCGTCCGAATCCCAAGCATCATCATAGTCTTGCACCATGTTTTCCATCCCGGTACCATGCTCGTCGGTGCGATGATGATCCACCTCAGCTCGGTCATGTTGGGCAGACTCACCATGAAATGTCCACACCGTATAATCGGGTGTAAAACCATTCTTTTGCAGGTGTTTACCCATTTCAGCCTCTGTCCTCTTTTCCCAATTGCCGCATCGGAAACAGGGGCACCAAGTTTTCCTCTGGCCATTTGCAAATGCGGCTTGCACAAACCCCTTGGTTTTTGTGAACCATTCAGCGCTCCATTTGTTCTGATCAGTGTGACCGGTATACATCCACGCACGATCACTCATCTTGACTTTCAGAGCTACTGGACACACAACAATTATATATATAATTCACCATGTATATATTCACCAGTTGATCTACTTTGTCAATTTTATTACGTCCATGCAACCTACACTCTAATAGGTAAAGATAGGTCCTAATCCCACCCGAGTATGTGTAGATTGGGTTCATTTTCCCAAGCTATGCTCCGGATCCGACACAAAATTTCGGCAGCACCTCCCCGCTGTTCTCCTGATACACGTCTCTGCAATAAACAGAGAGGATGTGTACCCGGAGAACAACAGGGGAGGCACTGACGAAATTTATGCGTCAGATCCGGAGCAAAGCATATGGGAAAATGAACCCAATCTACACATACTCGGGCTGTCCATGGATAGCGTTGGACAATTCAAAAGAATCAAGGTTATAAATATGCAAATGCATGCATATTTATAACTATGACGCTTTCGAACGGGAGACACATATTGGTTACGCATACTGATGATTCAAGACACATATATAGCTAGCTACCAAATTTCATGTCATTTGTGCAAATAATTAATGGGGGAGAAGGACATGTCATTTGTGCTCACCCACGAACGAAGGGGCAGAGCTCGTCAAACGCACGGCGAGGTCGTCGAACACCAAACCTCGCAGCGATGAAACAACTGCACATTTAAATCTACCCGATCAACACAATTATATATGATGTTTTTCATAACAAAATCGAAAAATATATGACGTAACTAATAATTCACAAATATATAACCCCGTCGGCCTCTGGAAGGCCAAAGAGCACCTTTTCGGGAGGTTTAGGGGGTCGGGGTGTCATGTCGGTGTTGGGGTGCTGTTTCGGGGTCAGGGTGTGGTGTCGGGGTCGGGGTGTCGGGGTCAGGGTGTCGGGGTCGGGGTGTCGGGGTCAGGGTGTCGGGGTCAGGTGTCGGGGTGTGGTGTCGGGGTCGGGGTGTCGGGGTCAGTGGTCGGGGTGTTTCCTTCTATCCTTCTTCTTCTTTCCTTCTCTTCTTCTTCTTCTTTTTTCTTCTTCTTTCCTTTCTTCTTCTTCTTCTATCCTTCTTCTTCTTTCCTTTCTTCTTCTTCTTCTTCTTCTTCTTTCCTTTCTTCTTCTTTCCTATCTTCTTCTTCTTCTTTTTTCATCTTTTTTCTACTTCTTTTACTTCTTTTCTTTTCTTCTATTCTTCTTCTTCTACTTCTTTTCTTCTTCTTCTTTTTCATCTTTTTCTACTTCTTTTCTTTTCTTCTTTTTCATCTTTTTTCCACTTCTTCTTCTTTTCTTCTACATATTCTTTTTTCTAACACTAACACTAAATTTTCTTCTTTTCTAACACTAAATCTAACACTAACACTAACACTAACACTAACTATTAAACAAGAATTAAACAGCAAAAAAAAAGAAAAACAGAAAAAAAAACTCACCGGAGCAGGGGGCGACGCTGGCGCCGGGGTGGTGGGTGGGGGGGCGGCGGGGCTCCGGGATAGTGGGATGGCCGGGCGGCGGGGGCGTTGGCGGCGCCGGGCGGGAGGGGCGGGGGCGAGGGCGGGGGCGGGAGGGGCGAGGGCAGCGCCGGGCGGCGGGACGGTGGGGGCGGTGGCGGGTGGGGGAGGGTGGGGGCGGAGGGGGCGGTGGCGGGGGCGGCAAGGGCGGGGGCAGCGCCGGGCGGCGGGGGCAGGGGCGGAGGAGGTCGAGGGGAGAGAGATGAGTAACGGGCGGGGGAGGGGGCTCGGCCGTTAGTTAGGGTAGCCTTTGTCGTCCGCCCTCCTTTGCCGTCCGCTTTTGTTCATATTTGCCGTCAGCGGCGGACGGCAAAGCGGGGGGACGTTAAGTATTTTTTTAACCAGCTCCTCAGTGGGGCCCCCCTCCCTCTTTGCCGTCTGCTAGCGGACGGCAAAGATTCTTTGCCGTCAGCTAGCGGACGGCAAAGAACAGGCTGATGGCAAAGGCTTTCTTTGCCATCAGCCAGCCTTTGCCATCAGCCAGTTCTTTGCCGTCTGCTTTCGGGTAGCTGATGGCAAAGAGCTTCTTTGCCGTCTGCTAGCTGACGGCAAAGAGCTGGCAGATGGCAAAGTAGCTGATTCCAGTAGTGAAGATAGCTCCAACGGCGGCGGAGTGAAGAAATCCGCAACCGGCGTGAGTACGATGGCGACGAGGTCAAGGCAGTGAAGCTCTTCCTCACCGGCGATGATGAAGTAGTGGCGGCGCTAGGGTTTGGGAAGCTCGAGCGGGAGTGAGATCGAGCAGAGTAAAAGTGAAGTGAGGAAGAGGCAGGGGTATTTATAGTGGCAGTGAAAAACTATACGCCCGAAGATTTCGGACGAATGTGCCCTTGGCCTTTCTCATTCACGTGACATGTGTCACCACGTACTATGAGGTGGCGATCTTGTAGGATTGTGGGTGAATAGATAAGTATTATCGTGGAATGCGGAACGGTTTGAGCGGCAAAACCAAAAATTCAGATAAGATTATTTTAAGTTTCCGTTCGCAATTTCTTCAGCCGTCAAGGACACAGTGAAGATTTTGAACGAGTTTCAAATTAGAACGCACATGAAGAATTTGTGAAAAGATTAGATTGAGTTTAGCATAGAGGGGGAAGGGTCCGATCACATTCACTTAGCGGAAAAAGTCAACCTGAAGAATTAGCAATAAGTGAATGCTGTAGAGGACATAAACTCATATATATATTCAAATGAAGACAAACAACGGAAATAGAGAAGACATTACAAAGTTGAAGAATTTGAAAAACTGAGGAATTTCAAAAGCTGAGGAAAAACTCAAATTGAAGATTTTCAACTTTTGTGGTGGCGTAACCCACCGTATAAGAAAGCTGACTTCAGACACCGCGTACAATTGTCGTAGGGTTCTGAGAGTCAATTTCTTCATTAATTTCTTCACACTTAGAGGGTTAGTCTTCATTGATTGAAGAAAAATGTTACTTCGTGTGTTGCGCATCTAAGTCATCAAGTCAGCATAATGTTAGGATGAGTGTCCATTTCAGAGAACATTCGAAGATTCTAGGATATTTAGCTCACACCGCAACTTGCTAAATCTCTTCTCATCCAAGGGCTTAGTGAAGATATCGGCCAGCTGATCTTTAGTGCTTGCGTAGTCGATGGAGATATCGCCCTTCAACACATGGTCACAAAGAAAATGATGACGAATCTGGATGTGCTTTGTCTTCGAGTGCTGAACTGGGTTATGACCAATCTTGATAGAGCTCTCATTGTCGCAGTAGAGAGGCACATTCTTCACGTTGATGCCATAGTCCTTGAGTGTTTGCTTCATCCATAGTAATTGAGCACAGCAAGAACCAGCAGCAATGTACTCAGCTTCTGCAGTGGAGAGTGATACGCAGTTCTGTTTCTTCGAGGACCAACAGACCAAAGATCGTCCGAGGAAATGGCATGTGCCTGGCGTTGACTTGCGGTCCACGCGATCGCCAGCATAGTCAGAATCTGAATATCCAATGAGATCAAATGAAGAGCCCTTGGGATACCATAATCCAAGTGTTCGTGTGTGAGCTAGATATCGAAGAATATGCTTCACAGCCTTATGGTGTGATTCCTTCGGTGTAGCTTGAAATCGGGCACACGTGCAAACACTAATCATAATATCCAGCCTAGATGCACATAGATACAATAAAGATCCAATCATGGAGCGGTATACCTTTTGATCGAAGTCTTTACCATTTTCATCAGTGCATAGATGACCATTTGTGGGCATTGGAATTTTGACCCCTTTGCAGTCTTGCATGCCGAATTTCCTTAATACATCTTTGAGGTATTTCTCCTGAGATATGAATATGCCATTGCGTTGTTGACGAATTTGAAGACCTAAAAAGAATTTCAATTCTCCCATCATAGACATTTGATATTCTTCACTCATCATATAGGCAAATTCATCACTATAACGTTGGTCAGTACAACCAAAGACAATATCATCAACATATATTTGGCACACAAACAATTCATCATCATAAGATTTTGTGAAAAGAGTTGGGACGAGTGAACCAGGTTTAAAGCCTTTCTTCATGAGGAATTCCTTCAAAGTATCATACCACGCCCGAGGGGCTTGCTTGAGGCCATACAGGGCCTTGTTGAGTCTGAAGACTTTGTCGGGATTCTTTGGATCTTCAAAACCTGGGGGTTGAGCAACATATACTTCTTCCTCAAGCTTACAATTGAGTAATGCACTTTTCACATCCATTTGATATAAAGGGATATTATGATGGTTAGCATAAGCAAGAAATATGCGAATAGCCTCAAGTCTAGCAACAGGTGCAAAAGTTTCATCGAAATCAATTCCTTCAACCTGTGTGTAGCCTTGAGCTACAAGCTGTGCCTTATTCCTCACCACAAGGCCATTTTCATCTTGCTTGTTATGGTAGATCCACTTTGTGCCAATGATGTTGTGCTTGCGAGGATCTGGACGTTTGACCAGTTCCCAGACGTTGTTGAGCTCGAACTGATGTAATTCTTCTTGCATAGCCTGAATCCACTCAGGCTCCAGAAATGCTTCATCTACCTTAGTGGGCTCTGAGATAGAGACAAAAGCAAAGTTCCCACAAAAGTTAGATAAATGTGAAGATTTTGATTGTGTGAGAGGACCTGGTGCTTCAATGTCATCTATGATCTTCTCAATTTGCACTTCGTTAGCAATGCGAGGATGATTGGGTTGTCTTCGAGGAATTTGATCAGCATTCCCTTCAGGAGCATTTTCTTCAGCACCATTTTCTTCAGGTGCGCCAGCCCGGTGATCATCATGATCTGGAATGAATTCTTCAGCAGATTCTTCGATAGGAATGACATCCTCAGTAGCCTTGAACATGATAGAATCCTCAGGTGCTGGTTCATCTATCACAGAAGGTAGGTGCTCTCTTTGCGAGCCATTAGTTTCATCGAATCGCACATCTACAGTTTCAACAACTTTGTGAAGAACGATGTTGAAGACTCTGTAGGTGTGCGAGTCCTTTCCATAACCAAGCATAAAACCTTCATGTGCTTTCGGTGAGAATTTGGAAGTGTGATGAGGATCTCTAATCCAACATTTAGCACCGAAGACTTTGAAATAACTCACATTGGGCTTTTTGTCAGTGAGGAGTTCATAAGCAGTTTTCTTGAAGAATTTGTGAAGATATACCCTGTTGATGACGTGGCACGCAGTATCAATTGCCTCAATCCAGAAGTGACGAGGTGTCTTGTATTCATCAAGCATAGTGCGAGCCATTTCAGCGAGGGTTCTGTTCTTGCGCTCCACGACGCCATTCTGCTAAGGAGTGTAAGGAGCAGATAACTCATGAGTAATACTAAGTTCATCAAGATAGCCATCAAGACCGGAATTCTTGAACTCGGTCCCATTGTCAGTTCTGATGTGCTTGATCTTCACACCAAAGTTGATTGAAGCCCTCGAGGAAAATCATTTGAAGACTTCCTGCACTTCATGTTTGTAAGTGACAATGTGCACCCATGTGTAACGGGAATAATCATCAACAATAACAAAGCCATATTGAGATGCATCATTCAGAATTGCAGAATAATGGTTAAGGCCAAAGAGATCCATGTGAAGCAATTCAAATGGTCGAGTGGTAGTCATGACAGTCTTCGCTGGATGCTTGGCCTTTGTCATCTTTCCAGCTTCACAAGCTCCGCACAAGTGATCTTTGAGGAATTTGACATTCTCAATGCCAATGACATGCTTCTTCTTCACAAGCGTGTGCAGATTCCTCATGCCAGCATGACCAAGTCGTCGATGCTATAGCTAGCCTTCTGAAGCTTTTGCAAGTAAGCACACGGCTGGTTGTGGTCATGTAGAGAAATCAACAATATACAAATCTCCTCTCCTAAAGCCTTAGAAGACTTTGGAATGGTCAGCTTCCATGATCACAACACAACGATATCTTCCAAAGACAACAACCATATCAAGATCACAAAGCATTGAGACAGACATGAGGTTGTATCCTAAGGACTCGACAAGCATGACTTTGTCCATGTGTCGATCCTTTGAGATCGCAACCTTACCTAGACCCAATACCTAACTTCTGCCTTTGTCTGCGAAGATGATATGCTTCAGATGTGACAGTGATAAAGGAGCATCCATCAATAGATTCTTGTCACCAGTCATGTGATTCGTACATCCACTATCGAGGACCCACTCGTTTGCTTTGGGTTGATCATCCTGCAGATGAATTAGTGCAACTTACGAACTCATATACTTCATTAGTGAAGAATATGACATCAATATCATCAGATCAATTTCATCAAGCAATAGCACAGATAAATCAGTATGAGGACGTGAGAAATGAAAATTCATTTCTTCATGATTAGCCTGCGTCCTTTCAGGCACATTCAGGTCTCCAGCAAATTCTTCAGACGTTTTGAGCACGTCTGGAGACCTGACCCTGCATAAGAGATTAGTTCTTTTTCTTCACCACCCACATCTGAAGGGGTGGCAAAGAATTCATCACTCTGCGAGCACCATATGAGAAAGGTGGCATAGAAGCCAGTCCGCTTCGTTTCACATAAGAGGGGTTAGGGTAAGCATATGAATAAGCAGAGAAATTCTTCGAGGACTTATGAACATAATGATTTGAAGAATAATGCTCATATTCATAGCCCTTAGCTCTACCCTGCGAAACAGAGGGTTAGCACGATGATGATCATATGAGGATTTTGATCCTTTGAGGAATTGGATCCATATGAAGAATTAGGTCCATATGAAGAATTTGATCTGGGGTTCCTATTCTTCACAGGTGGTGTCATGAGGACATTCACCTGAAGACTTTCAAGATAACTTTTGGGAACCCAGATTTTCTTCATAGGGGAACCGTTCCTGCAGTTAGTGCCAACATATCTAGCAAATACTTCACCATTCTGATTTTTGAACAGTTTATAGTTGGAGTCAAATGACTCATCAGAAGAATGAGGAGATTCACATGTAAAGCCAGATAAATTGGATGGATCAACTGGAGGTCCCTTTGCAGCAACCCATGAGGTTTTGGGGTACTGCTTAGGCTTCCAATATGTTCCATCAGCATTGAGTTTCCTCTCAAAGGCAATACCCTCTTTCCTAGGGTTCCTGTTGAGGATCTGCTTTTTAAGCACATCACAAATAATCTGATGCCCTTTGAGGCTTTTGTACATGTCTGTCGTGTACAATTCCTTCAGCCCTGCATCATCAGTGATACTAGCAATGTCCTCAGATGAGGAATTAGTGATAGCAGAGACAGGTGAAGAATTTGTAACATTTGAAGCATTTGAACATTCAGGTGAAGAATTAGCAGATTCACGTTCAATGCACTTCAGACATGGAGGAACAAATTCTTCCTGAGTAGCGCTGATTTGTTGAGCGAGTAATGAATCGCGCTCCTTCTGAAGATCTTCATAACTCACTCTTAGCTTCTCAAGATCTTGCTTCATTTGAAGAAATTCATAAGAAAGCTTCTCGTGATCAGATAAGAGAGTGTTATGATGACCTTGAAGGTCGTCAAACTTGGAATGAAGTCTCTGAAGACTATCAGCCAAAGCTTTTGACTGATCCATTTCTTCACCCAACATATCATCGCTCTTATTTAGCATGTATTGAAATTTTTCCAAAGCTCTTTGTTGTTTAGTGGCAAGGGAAGCAAGTTTGACATAGCTAGGTCCAAATTCATCGCCAGATTCATCATCAATAGACTCGGATAGGTAGCATTCGGTTACCTTAGCACTGTTTGCCATAAGGCAGGAGGTAGACGATGATGATTCTGGTTCGAATGTCATCGCATTGAGAGGTTCCTTGTAATCCTCAAACCAAGGATCATGACGAGTCCGATGACCTTCATAGACCTCAGAGAGATGATCCCAGATTAGCTTCGCGTGATTGAGATGCATGACGTTCCTGAACTGATTTCGGGACATAATGGAGCAGATGACATCCTTCGTTGTGAGGTTAAGTAGAGTGTACTTGCGAATGTCATCAGCCTCTGCCATCTTGCATAGATCGGTAAGACCGATCTTAGTGACGGTCCACAGTTCACTGTCCATAGCCATGAGTCGCTTTTTCATCATGGCCTTCCACCGAGGATACTCATGACCGTCAAAGATGGGGCAGGAAACGTTCCTCGATCCTGCAGTCGACATAACTAAAACTCCATGCGGTTAAACCAAAATCACACAGAACAAGGGAGTACCTTGCTCTGATACCAATTGAAAGTGCGTTATATCAACTAGAGGGGGGTGAATAGGCGATTTTTATGAATTCTTCACTGAGGAATTTGCCGGTGAGGAAATTCCTAAATGAAGAACTACTTGCAGCGGAATAAGTACTCAAAAGTAAACATAGCAGAACACACGCATAGTCATCATGATGAAATGAAGACAAGCACAGAGTACAGAAAGCGTAAACACAGGATAACACACGATGAAGACGGACAAACTGAAGAAATTGAACTGAGGAAATTGAGAATGTCTTCAGTCAAAAGTCTTCAAATAGATATGAACAAGCACACAACAACAGAGATAAGGAAATGAAAGAGTTTAAGAAATAGAACCAGTAGGCTTGGTGAAGACAATGATTTGGTAGACCAGTTCCAACTGCTGTCTCAGTTGTACATCTGGTTGGAGCGGCTGAGTATTTAAACTCGAGGACACACAGTCCTCACAGTATTCTCCTTGAGCTAAAGTCACACAGACCTCGCCCAATCACTCGTGGTAAGTCTTCAGGTGACTTCCGAACCTTCACAAACTCGGTCACTCGGCGATCCACAATTCCTCTTGGATGCTCTAGACCTTGACGCCTAACCGTCTAGAAGAAGCACAGTCTTCAAAGGAAACAAGCATCGGATACACGCAGGATCAATCTCTTCAGTGATGCTCAATCACTTTGGGGTTTGTAGGTTTGGGTTTGGGATTTCCTCACTTGATGATTTTCACTCAAAGTCCTCGGATGATGGCTTGCTCTCAAATGACAAGTGTCAGTTTCTCTCGGAGCAGCCAACCAACTAGTGGTTGTAGGGGGCGGCTATTTATAGCCTAGGGAGCAGCCCGGCATGATAAGACATAAATGCCCTTCAATGATATGACCGTTAGGTGGGTAGATATTTTGGGACAGCTGGCGCGTGGCACAGCAACGGTTGGAATATTTGACTCTCAAATACCTCAAGGCTATCATGTTCCTCACTTTGTAGGCAATCCACACTAGCGAATTCCTAACTCTCAGTCGGAACAAATTCCTCAGAGACCAGAAGAACTTCGTCTCTGTCACTGAAGAATATGACTGAACTATGCGAGATTTCCAATGGCTTCACTCGAAAGGATTGGCAGGTGTAGGATTTTGAGTTGAGCATCACATGGAAATTTTTCCTTAGTATTTCCTCGATCCCCTTTAACAGTATGGTGTTTCCTATGACTCAAGAAAGAGCAAGAAAGAGAAAATGAAACAGTAAAAACAAGAGTCTTCACGCTTCATGTTCCTCGAATGATTACGAAGTCTTCAAGGTCACACCAATTTCTTTACTTTCAAAGTCTTCAGAAATCCAAAGTCTTCAGTCGAAGAACTTCCTTTTTAGGGGTCGACTTTCTCTGTAAATATCAAACTCCTCATATACTTATAGACCTGTGTACACTCACAAACGCATCAGTCTCTTAACCTATAAGTCTTCAATACACCAAAATCACTAAGGGGCACTAGATGCACTTACAATTATACTAGTATTTCTCTTTCTCTTTCCGTTCAATTCATACCCTTACTTCGAAATTTCTATGTTCTATTCCACCAGCAGGCATCGTACTATGGATCATCCGGTGAAGGCGATCAAGATGGGTGTCCACTCTTCCCCCCACTCAGTTCAATCATGCTCCCCATAATGGTTCATGCTTGACACCGCAGTCGTCCTTGGAAAGCTCGACAATAACACCAAGGCCACATTCCACTCGGATGCCGGCTTGAACTTCTCCCTTCACCTTAAGGTTACTAGTCCGCCAGCCTGCTCTCATGTATACCTTGACTGCTCAGGGGCTGTGACGCCCCCAACAGAAGAGCACGACTTCTATGGGGATTCCTCCGTTGCCGCTACCGATGGAGAGCTCCTGCTTGTTCTCATTGTGGTGCCTGTGAAAGAGGAGTATGGAGGCTACAGCTACCCTGAAGGGTATTTCATTTACCATGCCAGCCCGTCAGGCCCCTCAATTAGGCGCCTACCTTTTTTTGACTAGGCACGATGGCCTGGGGTTGTTCTTGGTATCATTCATGACCGCAGACAGTTCTTTATGGTCATGACCTTCAGAAAATTGTTTGTTCTCGGGGATACGTCTGAAGACACTGACAAGGAGTTGGTTGAACTTGGTAGGTCCTCCCAAAAGGATCCACTGTGGCGTGTGCAGGAAATAGGGTTGACGTATGACCTTGAGAACAGGCTGGAGCCATTCCAGTGGAACACTGCCTTCTCCTTCTCCTACGAAAACAAAATGTGCTTTATTGATTACAGGACCGTACTTATGTTCTATGATATTTGTGAATGTTATCGCGAGCTCCAGTTCGTCAAATTCCCTGTACCGGTGATAAAAGTTAACTTGAGCGATGGTAATGTGGAAGAAGTCGGTGCGCCGATTGAATCATACAGGACTGTTGGTGTCTGTGATGGAAAAATCAAGTTCGTCAATGTTGATAGTTTCTGCATCAAGACATGGACGCTGTGCATCCCGGATATGAAGTGGGTGGAAGAAGACAACCTCATTGTAAGCGAGCTATTGGTTGCCTTGGAAGCTTCCCACCTACCTCTGTGTGTTCCGCGGCTCCCTGTTGTGGATGCAGAAGACCCAGGTATACTAAACTTTCGATTGTGGGGGGCGGATTATCATGACAGCGTATGGTTAGTCAGTATCGAAATGAAGGCGCAGATACTGATATCCTGGAAGAAATACAGTAAATCTGAGCAGCACGACGGTTATGAAGGGGTGTTTATGTACAAACCCTTCATATGTGGTGTACTATCCAAAGAACATGCATCAGATAATTAATTACATATTTGTTGATTCTTGTAGTGCATTACATAGTAACTTCTGCTTCATTTCATTATATATTAAATTGTGGGAAACACAGGCCAGGTTATTTTATTGTCTTTGTTGTTTGTAATTGTTATGGTCATGTCTCTCTGTCTCTGCGTTTCTTAGAAACCAGACTCTGTTGCATGCACAACTGTACCATCTTTCTAGATCTCCTAGGGCCTCCCAAGTCTTATAGGCTGACGTATATGGCCAGGTGATGTCATCAGGCAATGCCTTCGGTGGCTGAATGATCTTGAAGCTGAGCCAAATTCCTTCGATTACGAAGGGGTGTTTATGTACAAACCCTTCATATGTGGTGTACTATCCAAAGACCATGCATCAGATAATTAAAGAATTTTATGCTTTATCATGTTCCATATTTGTTGATTCTTGTAGTACACCGTAACTTCTGCTTCATTTCATGATATATTAAATTGTGGAAAATACGGGCCAATTTTTTTATTGTCTTTGTTGTTGTATATGTGTTATTGGTCTTGTCTATTTGTCTGTACCTTTCTTAGAGCATCTACAGCCGAGATTGGCAAATTCGGTCCCTCAAATGTCCGTGGACACGACCGGGCACGACCAGTCACACCTCAAATTTGCTACTCTGCATCTGAGTCTCATATTTAAACCCGTAAATCCATACAATATGCAAAAGAAATCCTACGTACTACCCTAGCTAATCTTTATCGTCGGAGATGTCCACAATGTCGGTGTCGGGCGCCGGCTCCTCCTCCTGGACCTCATCCATGTAGGTGAGCATCTCCTCCTCCTCTACGGCGTGCTACGCCTCCATCTCCTGCCAACGACGGCATCTGGCCTTCGCATCCGACTCCGAGCGAAGGGAATCGAGGATGGCTTGCTGCTTCGTCTGCAGATTCGCGTTCGCAGCGTCCCCCACATCATCATCCTCCTCTCCCTCCTTATCCTCCTCCAACTCCTACTCTGGATCCACTGCATCCGGAGGTAGCCCCGCGGCGATTCGGGCTTCGCGTCTTGTCCGGATTTGCTCAAGGAACTGCAGCCGGCGCTCCGGCATTAGAAATGGGTAGCTCCTCACCCGACGGCGTGGGGGCATGACTACTAGTGGTGGCGGGAAGTGGAAAGTGGCGGCAACGGCAGATGGGTGGAGGAAAATGAGGAGGGGTAGGGTTTTGGTGCCGGCGGTCGGCTTAAATAGCCGAGCTAGGCACTACGCGGCCCGCCGAAGCGGCGCCACGCGACGACATCGGTCCGACAGAGGAGGCGAGCTTCGGACCGCCGGGTTTCAGACTGTTTTCGTGTGGGAACTCCGGCGTTAGTCCGACATGGCAAACGCGCCGGAGAGCCTCATATCCGCCCCATATTTTGGCTGGATATGAAGGGTGCGGGTTAGCCCGGGCGTTTGAGGTCTGTTTGAGGCGTCCGTCTAGGTCGAATTTCCGTTATCGGGTCATCCGCGCGGGCGTTTGAGACGGATTTGAGACAAGTCCCGTTGTAGATGCTCTTAGAAACCAGACTCTGTTGCATGCACAATTGTACCATTTTTCTAGATCTTCTAGGGCATCCCAAGTCTTATAGGCTGACGTATGGCCAGGCGATGTCATCAGGCCCCTTCGGTGGTTGAATGATCTAGAAGCTGAACCAAATTCCTGTTAGAGCCGTTGATGCGTCTAGCCTAGTATAGTAGCATCGCAATGGACAAGTCTATGCCGATGTGGCATCATAATATCAATCAGTATGGAAATAAATTAAAATATAAAAAGAATATACTAGTAATGGCGTTTCCAATCCCATGTTATAGAGTTAATTGCATACTGATTATCAGGGGCTTCATCTACAGAAAACCATCTGGTCCCTAATCATTTGTAAAACTCACCGTGCATTCAGTAAACTTTTTGCAAAAGCATTGATCGGGTGATTTAGCCCGTTTAACCACTTTTCGACAAGTGGGGCCGAAATGTAAGGAGCTGATTTGACAACAAATTGACGTATACCTCCCTGGATCTTAAAAGAAAAAGCAATCAAGCCCCTCCCCTCCCCCACGGAGGGCATCTCCTTCCTCGCGCGCAGCAACAGGGGGGCACACCGGCCGGCGAGACGCGTGACGGCGCAGGAGATGTCCCCGCAAGCGCCGGCCGTCTTCGCGAGCGCGAGGGACAGCGGCGCACTGTCGCCACGAGCCTCCGCACGCTCTCGAGCCGCGCCACTTGGTCCTCTAGCGCGCCACAACGTCGATCCAGGGTGTGGCGGCCATCGGAGCTCTGTCTGGGCGGCGGTGAGCTCCTGGATCCACAAAGAGGAGGCGACAGGGTGGTGGCGCACCTCTCCTCTGCTCCCCTGGAGCCGGCAGCACGCTCCTGGGCATCGAGCGGCCTAGGCGTCACAGAGAGATGGCCGAGGAGCGGCCACGGCAGGGCCTGGGCGTCCCCGACAGATGGCCGAGGCGCGGCCACGACAGGGCCTGGGCGTGCCGCCGGCCTTCAAGGGCCCGAGCAGCAGCCGCACTTGCGCTGCTTCCGGCAGATGGCAGGGCTGGTGGAGCGAGCGCGCCCCGCGGCCGCGAGTATGGAGGCGCTCCTCCTGCCACTTGTTTGTCGTCACGAGTAAGAAGACGGGCGCGGCGGCGCTGGCAGTGGTCTCCGGCGATGGGAGTGGTGTGTCTGACAGTGGAGGAGTGGCGCCGACCGGACAGCAGCGCGCCGGCGGTGAAGGGCTTTGGGGTGTTTGGACTGCTCGAGGTTATCCACAAGGGGAGGGGGGACTGATTGCGTTTTTCCTTTAGATGTAGGGGTGTGTGTGTTAATATGTTGCCAAATCAGCTCCTTACATTTCGGTCCCGCTTGTCAGAGAGTGATTAAACGGGGTAAATCACTTGATCGGTGCTTTTTGCAAAAAGTTTACTGAATGTGCGGTGATTTTTACAAATGATTAGGACCAGGTGATTTTCTGCAGAAAAAGCCCGAAATGTGGTGGTTATATGCAATTAACTCCATGTTATATTACGTACCCATGTAATACGGCCAGCTCTCTCTCCATCCCCTCTCTCAAATGACCATCGAATTGCACTTAAGTCGCCACCATCAATCCACCATTATACTATCTCAACAGCGACGACGTCATCACCGTGCTGCAGGTGGCCGAGCTGCCAGAAGTATACATCTCCTCGTCGCCCTTCACGAGCACGACCGGCCACATGAACGCGGGCCTCGACGGCGGCACGTCCGGCGGCGGAGCGGAGTGCGTCAGGATCTGCAGGATGGCCTGCGCCTTGGGCCGCTCGCCAGGGTTCGGGTGGCTGCACGCGAGGCCCAGCAGCAGGAGCCGCTCCGCCTCGGCCTCGTCGAACGCGCCGGCGAGCCTCGGGTCGACGGCCTCGAGGACGCTCCCCGCGCCATGGAGCTCCCACGCCTCCTCCAGCAGCTGGCTGCACCCGGCAGGGTGGCAGCAGGAGTTCCGGCGGCCGCAGACGATCTCCAGCACGACGGCGCCGAAGCCGAAGACGTCCGACTCCCTGGTGGCCCGGCCGGTGTGGAAGCACTCGGGCGCGATGTAGCCCAGCGTGCCCGGCAGGCCGGCCCGGTCGGTGTAGGAGGTCTTGTCGGCGTCGAGCGCGCGGGCGAGGCCGAAGTCGCCGAGGCGGGCGTTGAAGGCGGCGTCCAGCATGATGTTGGACGGCTTCATGTCCCGGTGGATCACCACGTGGTCGTAGTCGTGGTGGAGGTAGTTGAGCGCCGACGCGACGCCAGCGGCCACCTTGTACCGCTGCTCCCAGCTGAGAGTCGGAGACGGAGCGTCGCCGGCGCGGCCGAAGAGGTGCCGGTCCAGGCTGCCGTTGGGCATTAGGTCGTACACCAGTAGCAACACGCCGTTCTGGTGGCACCAACCTGCAAACAATCAAACAAACAAACAAGCGCATCCATGATCTTTAGCTGTTAATGAATCTACCTTCAAGATCACATGGGAACAGTTTCGTGTGATGACTTGGGAGTGTTTTCAGCTGCTAATCTATCTTTCTTTTCTCAAGATCACATGGGAACAGTCACGTCTTCATCACACACAAGTACTGTATATTATACTGTAATGCAATTGGGGTGCTGGTGTGTGATGATGACCGATGAGTGTGAATTGCTTCTGTCAAATGGGAACTAATTAAGTCAGAGATGACTCATTTTCCGGCGGCCTACCCTACTGATATATTATCCAAAAAACAGTAAGCAAGGTCAATTTTTGCATCATCAGAAAGTGACGCATTGCTCGCGTTCGATTCTACCATGTCGCTTTGTTTTGTGCACTCCAATTATTGCATGGAGTTACCAGCCCGTGAAATTGCCTTTTTATTTCTAACTCCTAGTTGCCTACGTCGTGTGCTTATTACTAGTTAGTCCAAGTTTGACAGAGAAACCTTTGAAAAATGTGGCAGAGATGTTCAATGCCCTATTCTACTGATCTGATCTTAACCAGAGCTACATGCAAAACAGCAAGTCAAACCTATTTTTATCGCATGACCAAACTAACTAATAAATGAACAATCTGAAATTGACAGACTAAGGGCATCGGCGACCCACAAATTTACAATTCAAACTAACCAAATGAAATTCGCTCAAACACAACCGGATTTCATGGTATGTCCGACTCTGGAGGTATAATTAATTAACATAATCTATGATTGCCGGTGCCTGTTTCCCGTGTCCGGCCATGAGCCTCGAGAACTGAAACTTTGCCTTCTTCAGTTTCACCTCGGCGCTCTCCAGCTCCGCCTCTATAACCTACGCATCCAAAGCCCCGGGAAGTGAAGTTGTCCGCCTCCGCGTCGCCGCCAAGCAACTTAGCGGGCGTCAATTTTAGCCCACCAAACTTGCCTTCAACGGGAGAGGAGGAGCGAAGGCCTTGTTGGGACCTGAGCGGCGGCGACCTACCGTGTTCTACTCTTCCTCTTTGTCGGTGGCGCCCGCGAACGTGCCTTCTTAGTGGTCGTGGTGGTAGGCACCGTCTGGGCAGTGTCCTTCGCCTCGTCGCCGGTCTTGCCCCACACCTCCTCCAGCGCCTCGTCGAACTCCTTGTAGGCGGCCTCCAGTTCCGCCTGACGTTGGCGTGCCGCCAGCGGGCGAGTCAGATCTCACAGGCGGAGCGGTAGGACTCGATAGTGTCGCCCGCTCTGCCAGGTCCACGTGCTTCATTGGGACGTCGTCATCCTCTGGTGCCTGCCGGCTAGCTAGCCGGCAACAATAATGGTCAGCTCCTTCTTTTGGTCCGTCGTCAGCATGTCCCATAGAGGTTTAGAGCGGGAGGAAGCCATGATGGGAGTGGTGCAGAGAGAAGAAAGGGATTGGAGGCGGATGCTTGCGGCTATGGCCAGGGAAGCAGTTTATATAGCAATGGTGGACGACAGATGGATGGACGGTTGGCGTCAGAGTAGCCGCCTCGGAAACCGCGTGTCATTAATGTCGGCAGCAGACAGACGGACGGGCGGCGATTGTATCGTTTGAATGCAGAGCAGTCGCCTGCACTGGGAAGCGGCGCGGGCGGCACACCCTTCAATGCCGGCGCTAGTGAGAGGTCACGTCCCCTCTGGCAGGGCGTGAATGCGGCACCGACGCTTTGGAGCGGCGCTGACCATTTCGGGGCAAAAGCACGCAGGCGACGGAATGAGTTTGGGTGGGTCAGGGTGGTCAGACGCGGGCTTGGGGGCAAACCGGACGCCCGCAAAACCCCCACGCTTGTCTTCGATTTATAGGAGAAAACACGTCTGGACTGCTCGGCGGACCTATAAAGCCTGCGTTGAATGGCTTCCGCAGTCCGGACAACGTGGTCCGGACGTATGTGGACGGTTTAAGGGTCAGCGTTGGAGCATATAATAAACTATAGTCTAGTTTTAACCTCCTTTCCAGAAAATATATAATGAGCAATAATTCAGCAGAAAAATCAAAGTATTTAAGAATTGAACATTCCTAAAAAGTACTAATTAAAAATGAGCATAGTGAACTGGACAAGCTAACTGAACCTACAATGAGCAATAATTCAGCAAAAACGAAGAAGATTGGAAATGATATGATCTGGGACAGAAGCAATTCCTTACGTACCGATGAGCTTGACAAGATTACGGTGGCGGAGACGGTTGATGATGCTCAGTTCGGCGAGGAAGTCCTCCTGCCCCTTGGTGTTGGCCCCGGAGAACTGCTTCACGGCCACCTCCATGCTCCGCCCGCCTTCCCCGGCCACGGTGGCGCGGTACACCACGCCGTACCCTCCCTGCCCCAGCTTCATCTTCTTGTCGAAGTTGTTGGTCCCTCTCTTGAGCTCCCTGAAGTCGAACTCCCTCGGCATCCCCGGGATGGCGCTCAGGTCAACGGCGGTGACGCCGGCAACCATCTTGCCCTTCCTCCTGATGTACAGGCCGGCGAGCAGCCCGATGGCGAGCGCGACGGCGCACGGCACGCCCACGGCCGCCCCGAGCTTCCACCCCGACATGGACCTGCTGGCCGTGCTTGAGTCGGGGAGCCTCTCCACCGTCATGTTCCACATGCGCACGCAGTTGAACTGGTACTTGACGCCCGTGGACGCCGAGAAGCCGAAGTAGGCTCGCTTGCCAAGGAGCACCGTCGAGAGGTCCAGCGGCGCATCGAGTACAGCGACGCCGGGCCTGCTCCCGTTCTTGGCCATGTATGCCCGCACGCGCCGCGTCGCGCCGTTGTAGTCGACCCAGACCATGTAGAAGCCGTCGTTGACCGTGGTGTCGATGGGGGCGAGCTGGATGCCGAAGGGCGTGAGCGCGGCGGCGTGGGTTGAGCGGACGCCGTTCACGTCGAGGCCGACGTGGTTGTCGTCGAGGTCGTAGGGCTGCTTCACCGTGTCCAGCTCCACGGCCGCGAACCCGTTGGCGGCGTTGCCGTCGGTGGACGCGTTGGTGAGGCCCAGGTACCCGCCGTGGCTGCCAGGGGGCGGACTCCCGCCGCCGTTGCTGGACGCGACGACGAACGCGAGGCCTTCGCCCTTGTTGGTCGCGTTGGCGCGGTAGAGGTTGATCCGGAACACGGTGGAGAAGGAGGCGACGTACCTGCCGCCGGCGGGTTCAGAGGCCCAGAGGACGAACGGCGAGGAGAGGAAGACGCTACCAGTCTGGTTGACGAGGAAGTTGTCGGGCCCGCTGGCGCTATTGCTGTCCGGGGTGATCTGGAGCGTGTTCTGGGTGACGCTGGAGTTGCCGGCAAAGGTCAGGTTGGTGGGGAGCTGCATGAGGGACCGGTCGAACGTGGGGAAGGAGAAGGTGGTGAACTCCTTGCCGCCGACGGTGCTGGTGAAGGTGGCGGACTGGGCGCGGACGGCGTGGAGGGTCAAGCAGACGGAGATGCACCACAGCAGGACGCCGGCGGCGGTGGAGCAAGGAAGGTGGCAGGAAGGCCCCATGGATGGAGGCACCATGGGGAAGATCGAGTAGAGGAGACGGTGGTCAGATGGCAAGCGGTGACGTACGTAGGTGCACTGATGTACCAATCCAACACGGGGTTGGTAGAGAAGCTGGGGGTCGTCGCGCGTCTTTTGCGGCTCACCACCTCTTCCCACTTGTTGCCACTGACCACTGCTCCTCTTACAGCGACTCTATTAGACCCGTAAAAGTCACACCCGGAGAACACGTTTACAGTTTGCTGTACATCAGATTTACGGGGCGAGTTCGTGCGCTGCAGATCTGACCCCGTATATAAAACTGTAAAGTTTGAAAAAAACAAACATTTGCATGGAAAACTTGCAACGATATTTATCATAAAGAAAAGTATACTTTTGGTGCCCCAACTCTCGGTGAAGTGTAGATTTGGTTCTCAACTCCGAAATCGGACAACTTATATTCCCAATTACCGAACCGGACAAGGTTCGTGTCTTTTTTAAAAAAAAATCTGTGTTCCTTTTCCACTCCATGAACTTTGTTTGAAATTCATGTACTTGTTTCAAGTTGACATAATTTTTCAAGTCCCATATTTTCCTAATTTCCGTAAAAGAAATCCAAATCCGCGTACCTTTTCAAGTTCGCATAAAATTTTCAAATTCATAAACTCTTTCCAAAAAGATGTACGCAAATATGAAAAAGTACGTTAATTTTTTAAAAATAGATGAATTTGAAAAGCTACATGAACTTTAAAGAAGTACATGGATTTGAAAAAAGTAAGTGAACTTGGAAAAAGTACGCAGATTTTAAAAAATACACAAAATTTTAAAAAGTTCACGTATTTGAGAAAAGTAGCAGAATTTGAAAACATTAAGACTTGGGAAAAAGTACGCGAATTTGGGCAACGCGGTCAAAACCGGGGTGAGACAGCACCAAAACCGGTCAAAACCGTGAGCAGGAATTGAGGGACGAAAAATATACTTTTCTCTTTATTATACATAACTAGCAAAAGAGCCCGTGCGTTGCAACGGGAAAGAAAACATAACACACGCTCTTAACTCGACAACCATCATTCAAGATCACAATAGGTCCATCTCCTTTATTTTTGCGAGGCATCATATTTGTGTTGCCGCTTATCCTCCTTCTCACCCTCGTCGGCGATGGCCTCAGTGTTCACAGAAAACAATAAAAAAATGTGTGTTGAATATGGTTAATCCTAAGGCGTCTCTCTCTCCCTCTCTCCTCCCTTCCTCTCTCTCTCTCTCTCTCCCGCTTTCTCTCACTCTCGCGATGAGAAATCTGTTGTTTTCGCCTGCGATATTTTCAGAGGTATGCATGTGTAGTTATCGATGTTTTCTTTTCCCTATATGGTTATAGTGGGGTGTTTATTTGCAATCTGGATCGTCGCCGATATGAAAAAAAGGATCTTGCGCTATAAATTATAAGTTTGCTTCGATAACAATATTTTGAAAATATTTAACAGGTAAAATTAACATCATATTTAGATTCCACACATTTTTCTAATAAAATTTCATATATAATATGTTAAAATCGAAGTTATGGTTTAAAAGATATAGAGAATTTAGAAAATCATTTGGTTTGACTCAAATATATTCTAAAATAATATTTTAATATATTTAACAGGTAAAAATAATCTCATATTCATATTCTACATATTTTTCTAATCAAATTTCATATATAACATGTTCAAATCGAAGTTACGGTTTAAAAGATATGGATGATTTTAAAAAGCATTTGTTTGACTTAAATATGATCCGCGGATGAATTACCTAAAACATCAGGGGGGGGGGGGTCGAAAACTGTAAAATAACGGTTCGGGTGTGACTTAAATCCGGACGGCGGGTTGATTTCAAGAAAAGGCAGGGACTTTTATGTAAAATACAAAAATAACGATTCGTTTTAACTTAAAACATGACTGCGGATTGAATTCTTTGAAATAGAGGGACTTTTCTAAAAAATATCATGACGGACAAAAGAAACCCAATTTGCTTTATTATTAGTCATACTACATCATACATAATTGTTCATCATACTAAGGGTCGATGACGCCTCGACACGGCGGGTCCGCATCAGCCTCCAGCTTGACGGCGAGCGGCCTGAGCTCCTCCGGCTCTCTCTTGACCGGAGTGAGATGTGCTCGTCATGTCAGAGTCACGGGATTTTGCGGCAGTATATTATTCACATTGATGGTAAAACACTAGCACAACCCTAGCGACACCAATCAAGCAGTTCAGGACGGATGACTGACATCCAACCATCAACAAAACATTACCAATACTACTAGTACTACTACCAGGATTTTAAAAGGGGTTCGTCATAGCAAAGGCATTACTAATGCTACTAGTACTCGGTCACCGAAAGGTGGCTGAGAATGGAGGCCAGGGAACCAACCAACAAAGAACATCATCAGTGCTAGCAGTGATCATCAGCTCTACGACCAACGTGACATCTCACAGGCGGAGGCCAATTGCCACGTTCCAAACGGTCAGCTCGCAGAAGAGGCCATGTGCGACGACGCTTAGGATCAGCTCTACGTTCAACACGGCGTGGTTCAGGCAACGGCCATCTGTCATGAGCAAGTACAAGTCGATGAGAGATTTATTTTAAACAATGTACAGATGGATAGTATTAACATGTGTAAGAAAGAATACTTGTTTCCATCAACCGCTGCGATAGTATCAGTATTTCTGTGCGTCCCTCCAGGCAACAACCATCTGTTGTTGATAAGACATATTTCAAAAGGCGCAAGAGTTACTGGATAAAATTTATTTCAAACAATATGTAACATATGGTATTCAAGAAAGAATACCTGTTTTCAACACCCTCGACAGTAGTATCATCTGCACTAGTCCTGCAAGTAGACCCAAAATCAATTTTACCATGAGAAAATGAGTTAGTTAAACCAATGACATACCAGCTTAGTGCATTAAAAATAGGATAAGAGCATGAGGAGAGGGTGTGGATAAGTATGGTATCAAGTATGATAATAGCAGATAACAACAGAACACACCCATGAATTAAGTTTTCGGGATCATGTACAATTATATCACTACATCAGTGCATAGTATTACAGCTTGGGGAACACACAAGTGCACAGCTCAGGATGTAAATGGACAGCTCACTGGACATTGTGGGACTTGCCCGTGCTGACCACCACTTCTTATATGGGACTATGTCATAGTCCAATTAATTTTCTTGTGACGTACGTGGTGTCCACATAGTACCACATATTTACAAAGCAAACTGCCACTGATATACAGTACTAGTGCAATACAGTGCCATTAGTACAGGCATAATTAGTACCCCCTCCAATCATTCAGTATAGAGCAAACATAGTACAGGAAATTGCCTACTCTAAAAAATCTCTAGATTCAACATTTATCTACAACTTAGATTATCAAAGCTGAACCCAAAGGATGATTCTGGCTACCAAGATGTAATGGAGAGCGACGAATCTGCATCAATGAGGTGTCTGAAGTCTGAACCTTTCATCTACCTAGAAGCCTAGAAGGGATGGCATGCGATGAGGTGTCTGAAGTCTGAACCTTGCTCCATATATATCATTCAGTTATCAAGTTGCTGCAGCCTGAATCTGCATCAATCCTCACCGCCTACTACTCCGACATCCACCGGTCCCATCTCCCATAGGCTGCGTCGCAGCAGAGGGGGCGAGGCAGATGAGCGTGAGGGGGAGCAGAGAAGATGTACAATGAAGTCGCTGCCGAAGGTCTCATCCGCCGTCCCAAGCTGCGCCCGCCGTCAAAGCCGACGTCACCACCGCCGGAGCTGAAGACAGTATCGTCAGGATTGCAGAGATAGTACCCCCTCAAGACCCGGCTCGGTCCCCGGCGCTTCCCGACGGCGGCCTCTTCGAGAAACATGGCGGTGACGGCGGTGAGATGGAAGGAAGGGATGGACTGGGGAGGCGTGCCGGTGGAGGCAGCGGCGACGGCGCCTAGGGCATGTCGAACGCGGCGTTTTCTTCTTTGTTTTTTTGCTGAGGAAAACGTGATGGCTGGGTGCGCGTGGAGTGTTGTGGTCCGCCGCTGGCCTCATGGGCTTTTCTGGGCTATCCATTTGTGCCATTTATTTTTTTATGGACATCCACCAACGCCATTTGATCTTTTTTTGGTGTGTGGCATATGTGGGACTACTGGGACCCAACGCCACTTACATCCTGATGCACAGCACATGCGCATTGTCATACCAGCCCAAACAAATTGGACCCAAATAATGCTTAAGTGAAAATGATTGAACGATGTGAAAACTAGACATGAATGTACTGACAGGACAACTTCCCTTAAAACCTAGAAACTTCTTCTATTTAAAAAGAAGAAGAGGCATACCGTTTTTTATTTAAGAGGCGATTAATAACATCCCTCGGCAGGAACGGAGTTTCTTCCTCATCATAAAAGTTCATTCCAACAAAATTCCCATCGTTGTCAATAAGAGGGCCCCCAATCCCAGCCTAGCAAAACAAAAGTAGCAACATACAAAGGTTACACAGAGATATCATTTGATAGATGTAGTGAGAGCTAGCTTATGTTAGTACTCCAATGCTAATAAATTTTTTCGCATGTTAAAGGTACCGAGAAGTCCACAAGAAATACCTTGGTGATTTTACAGGTGGAGACACAAAGTTGTATGCAATCAAGTTCGCTTTGTTTGCCAATCAACACCTTCCCCTCGACAGCCATTAGTTTGCGATGTGCAAAAAGACTACCCACAGCTATTACGTCCATAGATGAGGTAACTGGATCCCCACTGATTTTTATTGTCCGAGGACGCCAAAATCCCATGATGTCAACAAGAGCAACATTGTAGTGTAAATTATAATAGTTCAATATCCCTACGACTAGAAATCCATTTGGAAGGACAACTTCAATCTGCAATGATAATAATATATGTTAACCAGTATCTGAAATGAAAAGGCACAAAATAATAATTGATAGCAGTTAGTAGTAACAACCTTCAAGTTCTCATCAATCATGTGTGCACTGCCAGGAACTCTAACCAAACTTGCTGAAGTCAGAATTGTTGCAGAGCATGCTTTGCCCTTTATAAATATACCTGAGCAAGAAAACTTTTTTGCAAATCCTATAGAGATAACAATTTCAGTTATCAATCATTGATCAAGTAAAACATGGAAAAGTAAGGACTGTATAACAGAGTCATCACCATTGAAGGAAGCAAGTGAGACAACACTCTGATTCATTTTTGAAGCAAGACGTTTGCTTGATTCTGAAGCAAGCGAGTAGGCACTTTGATCCATTTCGAAACAAACACTTTTGAATGGTTTGCTCAAGATATCCTTCTTGAATAAATCATCGAGATGATTAATGTATTTCCCACCTAGCATGATACACAAGTTAAATGTGTTTGATAAAGTTTTTGAAGTGTGCATGTGCAACATAAGGAACTACTCAGCAAAATAAGTAAAAATATATTGGCCGCCAAGGGGTCATGGTAGGCCATTGTAGTTCAACTTTCCATATGTAATCCAAGAAAATTGGAGTCTGATAGTAATGATCCATCTTCCTTGTTCCATCCCACCTACCCTTCACCAAAAGTAACTCCCTGACTGGTGGAGTCATCAATGCACCATTTCCACATCTTGCTTAAGGGTTTGCCAATTATGTCATAAGTATTGATGTTTCTATGTTATCTTGTTTTCCTAACTCCAAGTCAGTTTCTGTGCCTGTGGATTTGTAGACTGATGTGCCACATGCATGATTAAATTTACTTTTATGATTTCCATAGCAACAAGCGGGCATTCGCCTAGTTTATCAAATAAATAAAATTGTGAAGACATAATGCTAGTACTAATCAGTCGGTACGTTCTTGCTATGTATGAACAGTATATGACCACACACCAAGTTAGTGGATAGGTAGGATCCCCAATAATCTCCCAGTTAGGTTGTTTATGACATAAAAATGGGGAAGCTATCCTATGAAATAAAATTGCTCACCTCCTGGCATGAAATATGATTGTCCATAACGACTATTCATTTTTGCTACAGCATTGTCAACCTCTTCCTTAACACTGCCCCACAATGTAGAAAACTCTGATAAATCGACAAAGAAAAGATAATACAGACCTTACACAAAATGAGCTATTAAATAAGGGAAATAAGACCCAAATAGTTGCAGATATTTCACAGCAGAGAAATGTAAGAAAATCTAAAACAATTTCTCCAGAGGTCTGTTTAAATGCAAGTTCAGAGTGTAGCAGAAATATGTATTAGCGCCAGATTAAAATAACAACCGTAATCTAGTACAGTGCAAATGCAGCTTGTTGGGCTACGGGAAGGGATGGTCACAGATGCAGAGCAACATGAGATGTAAAAAAACACAAGTACAAAATAGCTAATGGGGCAGTTTTGGGGATAAATCGTAAACCTCAGAAGCTGCTCTTTGACTTTCAGAATGATACACCTTACACAAATTCAAATAGAAACAGGTCAGGGAGATGTAGTATAGGACGAAGTGAGAGAGAAGCATGGATAAGCCAAACAGAGTGTGTGGTTCATCGATACTGAAAAGTGCGCATACCTGACCATCCCGCGAAAGAACATGAATTCACGAATTGAAGGCCTTTGTACGTAGGGGGTCTTTCTTTGTTTGGTGCCAGAGCAGTTCATCCCAACAAAGTTGCCATCAAAGTCAACAAGGGGACCTCCAATCCCGACCTAGCACAAACATGAGGATGAAGTTATGCATGAAAAATGCAATTCACAATTCCTGAAACTAAGGATATGCATCAGCGCATACAACGATAGAATGTAGATTAAGCCATTCATACCATCATACAGTTATTTATTTGAACTGTACAAACTGAAGCAGCTATCTCACCTCGTGGATTCGCCATGTGCTTAACATTTTCTCGTCGATATGAACGCTTAAAGAGGCAAGATCTACTCCGCCTGTGGTCTTTAATTCCCCCGAATCAAAATAGCGCCATACAGCTGCTACCTTCCTATAAGGCTCAAACGGCATGGCGCGATCAAGACTTAGATGACTTAGATGGGCGGCACCAGTAACATCAACGTTCTTGATTTTGACGATGAAATAATCAACATATAACCGAGGATTCTCTATCCACCCCGTGACAGCCTGATGATCGGGGAGGCGTACTTTTATCTGAAATGAGAACAGGGCAATGGCTGCACTGAATTAATCATTACAGGTGCAGCATATATATTAGCATAATTAATAATCCAGAAAAAGTTACCGTCAAACTTTCAGCGATCTTATCTCTAGGCCAAGTATAAGGAATCAAATTTATCGATGTCAGGAAACACGTAGCATCAGGACATGCGCTTTCAACACATATACCTGTGCATTCGCGTAACATGGTATCACCTGAAGAGGGAGAGAGTCATACGTGCAAACTGAATAGCTGATCATAAAAAAAGGTAACATGAGAAATTATTAACAGTATGATCACCAACCGTCGAATGAGGCCAGCGCCACAACACTCATGCTTAATCTCGAAAGTACTTGCTTACTCAAGGCGCCTTTTCTGGATTCACTCAATCTCGCTGCGGACTTAGCGCTCAAACCTAGTTAATTGAAATAAAATCATGTGTGATACAGTTAATAGAACAGTCACCTATGAATAGGCAGGAAAAGGAAGCAAAAATGGACTCACTTGGCCAAATTGCTTTCATCTCACTGTTCATTTTTGCCCTTGTAGCATCATCAACCCCTTCCTTAACACTGCAGCGCAATGTAGAAAATTCAAAGTGTTCAATCCACGAAGGAAATATATCGCAACCACATTGAACAAGGGAAAGTTAGAACAACAAGAAGGGAGGCAAATAGTTACAGATATTTCACCGCAGAGAATTTAAGAAAATCTTTAACAATTTAAGAAGAGAAACACATGAGTACAAAAATGGCTAGTGGGACAGTTTTTGGGATAAACTCGTAAACCTTAGAAGCTGCTGTTGATACAGCTCGCACACAAACTCAAATAAAAATAGAAGGATGTATGTGGCACAATAGGATGCAGCAAGAGAGACACATGGGTAAGCCAAAGAGGGAAGGGCAGTTCATCAATACAAAAAGTGTGCATACCTGACCATCCCCTTATGCAACAAGAATCGAAGAATTCGCTCCCTTCGCACGTAGGCAGTCTTTTCCATTTTGGTACGAGAGGAGTTCATCCCAACAAAGTTGCCATCAAAATCAACAAGGGGGCCTCCAATCCCTGCCTAGCGCAAAAGTGACAATGAAGTTACACAGAGAAAATGCAACTCATACTGACTGAAACTAAGGATATGCGCATACAATGGTAGAAATATACTATTAAGCCATTGACACAATCATACAGTTATTTATGTGAACTGTACAAAGCAGCTCACCTTGCGGATCCGGCACGTGCTTACGATTGTCTCACCGGTTAGAAGGCTTGGAGAGGCAAGATTTAGTCCCCTTGTGGACTTTAGAAGTCCTGAATTGAAACAGCGCCATACAGCTACTACCTTCGTATGAGGCTCAAACTGCATGTCACCATCAAGACTTGCGACATCAACTCCAGACACATTCCTGATGTTGACAATGAAAAAATCAACATATATCCCGGGATCCTCTATCCGCCCAGTGACAATCCGATTATTCGAAAGGCGTACTTTAATCTGGAACGAGCACATGGTGAATTAATGATTACAGGTGCAGCACATACAAGCATAATTAATTATCCATGAAAGGAGAAGAGAGAAAAAGCTACCGTCAAACTTGCAGGCCAAGTTGGTGGAATCAACTGTCTGGATGTTAGGATTGTAGCTTCAGAATCAGGAGCTGAGGTTTCAATGCATATGCCTGTGCATTCGCGTAACTTGGTATCACCTACGCACACGTGCAGACCGAATATTTGGTCATTATAATAAAACAGGCAATATGAGAAAGTATTAACAGTAATAAGTATAATTACCAACCATCAAATGAAGCAAGCGACACGACACTCCTACTCAATCTTGAAACTGCTTGCTCACTGAGTTGACTCAAGGCGCCTGCTAATTAAGGGGATATACCATCCAAAGCTAGTTAATTGAAATAAAATCGTACTATGTGATAGTACAGCTAACAGAAGAGAAGCGACAATTTTATTGGTATATGAGTGTAAATATGCACTTGCAGGGAAACAGCGGCATGGACTGACTTGGCCTAGCTACCCTTTTGTAAGGGCGTTGCTCTTCATCGCCTCTCGTCAGCCGGCGCTTCTTGTTTTCCATCCAGCCTGAACAGCAAGGAACAGAATTCAACTAACACTGAACAGAATTCAACTAGTGGATCGATATGGTTGCCAAATAAATTGGAGGGACTGGACTATCCGTGTACAATATGCGATCTGAGGAGGAAACTTTTAGATCAAAAACCAAGAAAGAAAGATTTTGATTTAGATCTCGGACAATCCAAGCAACCAAAATTTCACCGGAGGTGGAGAAGCGATATACGGAGTATATAGTACCTTGGAAACAAGCTCACCGGCCGCCGCCGCTGGATTCGTCGACGGAAGGACCTCTGCTCCGACTAGTCCACTCCAGCAGGATCGGTTTCTTGGGGAAGTGGAGCAGGATGCTGTCACGTCCCAATAGTAGTCGAAGTAGGCTTTGGTAGATTTTTTTTTAGGGTTAGTAGGCTTTGGTAGATTTTTTTTTTTTTGAGTCGAAGTAGGCTTTGGTAGATGAATTAGGCACTGGAGCCCCACGGTCATTCGTCGGCCTTTCCGCTTGACTCCTTTTTATTCCTTGTCCGTGTCCCTTATTTTTTAAAAAGTAGCCAGGCTAGACTTAATTTTAGGATCCCGATAAATGTCACACATGTGCACGAACACATCGCAACTTTGAATGTTTTTGATGGCAAGTTTAATAATGCAAGGATGGCAACTTTAGTTGTTAAGCATGGCAACTTCTTTTTTTTATGACAAGTTTAAGTTTTTTGGGTTTTTTTTAAATGGCAACTTTTATTTAAAAAACGCCAGGGCCGGATTGCTTCGTGCCACACATGTGGCACTTATCATTTGAGTAATTTTAAGATATCATCTCCAGTTTCTCATAAAGAAAATGGGAAGATATCCTTTCCTTGATATAAATATATAATGTCCTGACATTTTACATACAACACCCCATACATCAATATTTCATTAGCGGTGACAGAATAACACACACATTTACTTTATGATCTAATACTTGGGCAATATTAGCGTCACTTATAGTAATTTGAATTTATGTTAACATTAGAATACTGCCGTCGCGACGGCTTGTATGTGTCCGGGCCATGTGTGCTCTATAATCTCCTTACGACAAAACTTGACGGGTATTTATTCATTTCATCATCATATTATATATATTTTTGGCTCATTTCAAATCAATAGTATTGACATTCAACAATACATCGTATGGCTCTTTTATCGCTTGCCCTCACTTTGAGCTATTGATTTTATTATTATTTTGAAAAGGTTATTTATTCTTTTTTATTATATATGAATGTTTGCCATTAACATTTATTTATTCTGTATGGTTTTCACATAATATTTATTTTGGTCAAAAACCATATCAACAGATGCTCCCTCGAGGTTGGGTCCGAGTGTATTTTGATTCGGGTCCAGAGCTTGAAACTTTTTTTGAAACATAGTACAAACGCAAGCGCTCATATATACGCGCATACACTCACCTCCTATGAACGCACACACGCAACTCTATCCCTGTGAGCACCTTTGAGATACTGAGCCAGCATATCATCTTGAGATTTACGAAGTCATTGTAGGCGCCTCATAGTCTTTTTTGTGGAAATAAAACTTGAATTACTCAGTCAAAGTATCTTTACAATCCTCTCTTACTGGTCAAGGACCTCGACTGGTCCTAACCCTAACCAGGTCATTGTTCTATCATTAATTCTAGCAAAAGAAGCCAATTTATCACCGGCTTTATTCTGAGAACGGGGCGTGTGAGTAATACAAAAATTACAAGTACTTCTAAGCTTCTTTATCTCAAGCAATACGTCAGCATATATTGATCTGTCAACTTCCATGCTCTGGATCATGTTCACTGTATTGACTGGATCCAGTTCAATAATGATAGGCAAATCACTCCTCTGTAGCGCAAAGGCTAACCCTCCTTACATGCGCAAATCTTCGCTTTTAATGCCTGCCAACAAGAGTACAACTTCCTACATGCTGAGAAGATGATTGCTCATGTATCGTCTCTGAGAATCATGCATGCGCCAACTTCTCCATTTGATACATATGACCCGTTAGAATTCAACTTGACCCACCCTTGCGCTGGAGGCCGCCAACTGGAAGCAACACCTAGAGCTGGAGCGCTGTTATTTTTAGCAGTCTGGTCAAGGGCTATGACCATCTTCCCTTTACGTGAATCAACGTTTATATTCAATTTAATTCCAATGATTGAATCCAGGTGACTTTGAAGAAAACAAACAAAGACCTCCACGGGTGGTGCTAGTTTATTGTGAACCATTTCATTGCGAACATACCAGCTTCTCCACAAGTTCTTAATAGTGTGCATCTAATAGCTTAATCTAAAGGCGCCAGAAGTTGGAGCAACCATTCCTTCCCTGAGTTCTTAATGAATCCCATAGCCTGTAGACATCAAACATTTGCCATCTTTTCATATAGCTGCCCGCCGAGAGGGCATACCAAGAAAGGGTGAAAATTGTCCTCCACTTCCCTTGCACATATTGGACACACATCAGAAGTTTCCAACCCAATTCTATGTTTCTTCTGACAAGTCGACACAGAGTTTGTCACCATGCGTCACACAAAATTCCGTACTATCGGTGGTGCGTCGCTCGACCAAATAAATTTCCAACATGGACATGATCCCAACGGGTTAGCACTAGAGGCAATTGATCGACTTCCCCTATGAGCTTCTTCAAATGCCCGATCATAGGCGCTCTCAACAGAGAACTGACAGAGCATCATCTGAGTTAATTGATGCCCGGATCTTCAATACTTCAGCAACATCCGTGGAGAAAAAATGCCTCATTAATAGTGCATAATTCCAGGTTTCATTATCATTTAACAATCCTGAGACAAATCTGATCCAACATCTACCTTGAGGAGAGATAGGTTTATAAGAGTGAGGTCTCGACATCCAATTTATCCCTCCAAATCCATGTGCTTTTTACCATCGCCCATTCACCATTCCAACCCCTTCTTCAGCAATGCCAAACCATGACTTGTTGCTTTCCACGAAGACGAAGCATTACCGGCAAACACAGTATCCTTCAATTTTCCATTAGATTAGTATCTTGCCTTGAGAACTTAGGCACACAGGCTTCGAGGATTAGAAAATAAATGCCATGCTTGACGAGCTAGCAAGGCTTGATGATTAAATAAAAGGAAGTCACGAAAACATGTACCTCCCTTATATTTAGGTTGCATATGGCTATCCCAACTCCTCCAATTGACCGTCCTTTTGCCGTGTGCTGCACCACAATAAAAGTTCCTTACCATCCCGGACAGATCATCATAGACTGAAAAAGGGAACTTAATTAAAAACCCCATGATGTAAGTTGGTAGAGCCCGGGCTATCGATTTAATGAGTACTTCACGTCCGGGTTAAGCCAAGAGACCATTTCCCCATTGAATTAGAGGGTGTTTGTTTTCAGAGACTTATTGGTTTAGGGACTTAAAAAAGTCCCTATAAATCCCATCTAAACCAAACAGGAGGGACTTATAAGGACTTAAAGTGGTCATTTGGGACTTATGAAATAAGACTCTCAAGGAGGGACTTATAGGGACTTATAGTTGTAATATGGTCTTATAGGGACTTATAAGTCCCAGGAACCAAACAGGTAGGGACTTTTTAGGGACTTGGGACTTATAAGTTGGGACTAAAAAAAGTCCTAGGACTTATGAACCAAACAGGGCCTTAATCTTTTGGAGCCAAGAGACGCCTCGTAGTCGATGGAAAGGTCTCCTTCCACCGAACACGCATTGTCGAAAATTCTGCAATAAATCTAAAAAATTGTGAGCATCATGACTTAAACCTTGATGGGCCGAGGATATCACTGTCCTCCTAACCATCCAAACACAGTTTGCTTCGCCCTAGAACTCGAAACTTGACAACACATATTTCATGCGTACATGGGCTAATGATTTTTTTAATATTTCTTTTTTGAACACAGTCGAAATCGCTCACATATACGAGCATACACTCATCCATGTGAACGCACGCATGCACCGCCTATCCATATGAGCATCTCCGAGAGACTGAGCATGCACAACATCATGAGATTGATAAAGTCATTACAGACGCCTCGTAGTCGACGGAAATGTCTCCACCCATTAAACGTACATCGCCGAAAAGCCTGAAATAAATCTAGAAAAATGCAAGCACCAATGTCAAGTCGAGGACTTCAACCTGATGGACTAATATATTTTTAAGTATTCCTTTTTAATGCGTCTAATTATTTAATCAATATGCCAGATATATATGTGGATATACATTTTATTTTTATCTATGTGATGCTAATCAATCTTGTAAGAACATCTACGGTCAGACTTGGCAAATCCGACCCCTCAAATGCCCGCGAACGCGCCCGGGCGCGTCTACAGACACTGACCGGTCAAGCCTCAAATTACCTTTTTTTCCACAACCAGACACCTCAAATAGCATATCTCAAATCCATCAAACTCATGCAACTACGTAAACAATGCATTACACACATCGTCCGGCTACTACATCACTAACATGCTATCGAACTATCAAAATTTGGCATGTTTGGATATGGTGGAGAAGGTCATCCACGGCTTCCCTTGCCCTTCCCGGATCCCTTGCCGTCCTTCTCGTGGAAGTACCGGTCAAAGACACAGTAGGGATCGAGCCGAATCTGCTCGTCGCTGGAGTTGTCTGACCCGTGGATGTCCTCCTTCTCCTCCTTGGGTGGCAGTCCGGCCATGGCACGGACTGCCCGATTCTGCTCTCGGGCAAGGGCGTGGGTGTTCCTCCACTGTTGCTTCTTTACAATGCGGGCACAGATGGATTCCTCCTCTGCGAATGCCCGCGTCGCCGCATCAGCCGCCTCCACCGCTGCCATGTCGACAGCGAGGCAGACCCTTATCCTCTCCTTCCCACGCCGGGCACACGTGTCCCGGTGGGACTCATACTCCATCGGAGCGGTGATGGGGAAGGGGGGTTTGAAGGTTCCAGGGATCGCGATGAACCAGCCCCGGAGGATCTGGACGCCCGATGCGCCGACGCTATGGAGTCGCGTCAGACAGATCCTACCGTCGGCCAGGCGCTGTCCTCCCAGGAGCGGCGGAGTGCAATGCGGACGGTCATTGTCTCCTTCAACCCGTACGGGATGACACCCTAATCGACGGATCCAGACTTGTCAAAGTCAGATCCATTGTCCGCCATGCCAGAGAAGGCCGAAGATCGCCGAACGGGAGCTTTTGGGTGACGGAGTGGAGTGGAGTGAAGTGGCTAGGGTTTGGTCCGGCCAATGAATGAGAAGGAATAAATGTCGCGCCGGGTGCCAGCGTGGGTCGGGTCCGACGTGGCATCCGTCTCATATTTAGGTTGGATATGAGAGGTGGCCGATCAGACCGAAAGTTTGAGGCCTGTTCGTCTGTCTGGGTTGAATTTTTGTGACAGGTGGGTGACCGGTCCGTCCGTCCGACATTTGAGACGGGTTTGAAACGCCCGGTTGTAGATGCTCTAATCGTGCAAGCTAGCTATGCACCCGATGCTTTCACGCACTACTCACACACAACAACTCACACAAACCGTTGGATTGCTTTGTTTGTTTAATCTATATGGCTTGTACTCGTGTCGTCCGCTAATCGTGCATGATCACATAGTGTGCACAGCACTTTCGAGCCAAAATCAGGCCACGTTTGAGGTGAGCTGCCCAAGAAACTCTCGTCTAACAAATTTTATCCAATCGGCCAATTAAGAAACAGTATAATGGAGCCCTCTCAGCGACTTGAGCTCGTAGCCGTCGGATTCACTCACCTGCGACCTGGATAGCTCGAGCGTAACACAAGTGCACTTTTGACTCGCCACCTGACGCATCAAACAGCGGACCCAAACGTTTTCGGGCCGCTGCTCTGGAATCGATTTACCGAAAAAGGCTTTCGTCCCGCTTTATATATAAAGCACAGATCAACCACAACTCAAGTACAAGCACACCCCACGACAACACACGCACACACCCAAGGCGGGATACATAGGCGCTGTGCGCAGCAACACCACCCCTAACACTACAAAAGCAACCAGGGACCTCCACCGGGAACACGCCACCGCGAAGAGATGAAGCCGCATATGACGAACCGAGAGCTCCAAGGCGGCGCCTCCAAGAAGGTTACGACGCTAGCGCGCCGCCACCGCCTGACCCGGGGGTCAGAGTTTCCTCTGGAGCAACACGATGACCGGTGAGAGCCGCGACGACGCCTTCAAGAAGGTAACGCCCTACGTCGCCGCCGGTCCGTCCGAGGATAGAACAGGTTTTCACCCCAGCAAGCACTCACCGCCACCGAACGCCACACCCCTGCCACCATGCCGCCCACACGGCCATGGTCACCGGGCAGCACCAAGCCACGGGCTCTGCCCATGAGCACCGCGCTACCACCACCAGGGCCGCCGCCCCGGCATCCAAGACCTTGACACCACCGCACCCGAGACCCGTCGCTACCCCAACCAAAGAGACGAGTGGAAAGGTCGCTCCTTTACACACCCCTGGACGGCCCCCGGCGCGGAGACCCAAAGGGCTGGCCCAAAAAAAGGCCTCCATCACCCGTCCTGCTGCACCGGGTGCAAGACAAGCTCAGTCCTGCTGCCAGGCGCGAGACGAGGTCGGTCCTGCTGCCGGGCGCGAGACAAGCACGGTCCTGCTGCCGGGCGCGAGACGAGCTCTGTCCTGCTGCCGGGCGCGAGACGAGCTCTGTCTCGCAGCCACGGGCGCGAGATGAGCAATGGAACGCAACTGGGAGTAGTCCAGCCCTATGACGAGGGTAGAGCCCGGACGACGAGGGGAGGGATCGAAGGTCGAAAAAGGCCGCTCACCGACGGCCGACGCCGCTCTCGGAGATGACCAGCCGCTGCCGTGACACGATCCAGACCACCGCCATGAGACACCACCACGCCGTGGCAACCCACATCCCCGCATCCACGCCCTGGCCAACACCACCGGAAGCTCCACCACCCCACCGGAGAAGCACAGCCGCCAGCAGCGCCACCACCACCTTAGCAGGGCCGCCGGCCGTCCCCGCCGCCACCAACCACCAACACCAACCAGATCTGGGCAGAGCCACCCAGATCCGCCGCCAGAGCAACCCGCCTCCTCGGATCCCCACAAGCCGCGCTGGAGGAGGGAGGAAGGAGAGGGGGGCACTCCTGCGGGCCACCACGACGCCGGAGAGGGGGAGGGGAGCCGGAGCAGAGGAGAGCCGCCGCCTGACGCCGACGGGCAGGAGGGGGCGCCCCGCAACGTCGGCCACCTGCGCGCGGGAGGAGACGCCCCGCCGCCGCCTGCGCCACGCGGCCTTTGGCCGGTGACGTCGCCGGCGGCGGTGAGGGAGGAGAGGCCGAGGCGAGGGGCTGGGGCGGCGGCGCTAGGGAAGCCGCCCGGAGTCGCCCGCGGGAGCGACTCTGGGGCGGACCTCTCCCTTCGTTTCCTCTCCCAGACGAACTGAATTAGAGTGACCTGGAGATCGATTTAGGAGGAAGAGTACGACGATGTAGCCAGGGAGAATTTAAGGTGCTTCCGCACCTCCCGTGGTACAGTGATACGAGAGTTCGTGGTCCGTCAGATCAAAGATCTAGTGGTCACAGGAAGAGCTTGTGCAAACTTGCAAAAAAAAAGAGAAGTCCCATAATTTTGCACGTGTCCATAACTAAAACACTAGCCGTTGGATCTTTGATCCGACAGATCACAAACTCTCATATCAGTGTATCACAGGAGGTGTGGGAGCACCTGAAATTCTCCATGCACGGGGGAGCATGGGAGTCCATGCACGGGGGAGCATGGGAGTGGAGAGGGGAAGGAGGAGACAGACGTGGGGCTCCATGGGAGTCCATGCACGGGGGAGCATGGGAGTGGAGAGGGGAAGGAGGAGACAGACGTGGGGCTCGAGGTGCGTGGGGATTGATTGTAGGGTTTCACAGCTAGCGCACGCGAAATCCACCCCATATTTTCATGTACCCCCACTTTGGTAAAACTTCTCACGTACGCAAACTCGAAATGAAACCACTAGTTCTATCGGCCCCATGGCTAATAAGCCCCGCCCGTCATCCACTCTTGAAGCAGCTATGAATGTGAAAATGAACTAACTCCTGACCAAGCGCGAGCGGTCAAAACAGAGTGATAGTAAAAGAATCGTGCGGTCCAACAGGCTTGGCACACGCGGTTGCCTCAGAATGGCAGGTAGCCTAGCGTCATTTATGGTAGAAATTGCAGGTTAGTGTTCTAGCTGAAAAGTATTTAAGTTGCAGATTTCAAGGCAGTTTTAAGATCTAGAGCCAAAATGATAAAGATACATGTGCACCTGCTGTTTTTTTTTTCAGTGAGTAAACAACATTGAAGAACGTCCCCTTTCTCCCTCCGCGCCGGGGGGGGGGGGGGGGGGCAAATCCGCCGCCGCCAGCCCTCTTCCCACCTTATCATGTCCCGCCGCCGCCCCGAGGCTCGGCCGGGCAAAGCCCAACAGGAGCCGACAGTGGCAAGGCCTTCTCATTCCCATGGTGGTCGGGGTTGGCGCGGCGCGGCCCCTTAGTCGCCATGGTGGGCGCCGGTGCTTCTGCCAGGCTTTAGACGGCGCTATTGGCGGTGGCGACTGCGGCGGCTGTGGCTGCTCGCGGCGCGAGCCGAGGACAGCATGCCAAGTGGTGCGCACCTGGCCACAGCGACCGTCGTGGTCGACAGGTGACGCATGACTAGGTGGCCCTAGTTGGCTGCCTCGGCTCGTTCTTCGCGGGCGGGGTGGCTCTGCCAAGCCGTGCCGCTAGGGTCTTGGTTGGGGCAGGGAAGCGAGGATGACGCTACATGACGCTACTCATTGCCAGGCAGGCTCACATGACCCTGGCTCGGGGCTGGCTCGCCGGCGGTGGTCGACAATCTCAGAGTTGTGTTCCCCCAATCGAGGGACGCAGGTGTGGATGCCTCTTATGATGGAGGCACCTACCCAGACTCGGGACTGATGTCGTGCATGCTTCTTACATGTACTCCCTCTGTAAATATAAGAGCGTTTAGATCACTATACTTTACAGAGGGAGTACTAGGGACGGGAACAGAAATTCTGAACAAGTTACTAGAGACCAATCAAAAGAGAGGCTCATACTGAGGGCAAGTAAAAACCCTGGGCGTACTCCTCCCTCTTCTCATGATATATTTTGCCCTCGGCTTGCACAGGATGGCAGTCCAGGCAACGTTCACTTGCAGCTCTCAAGCGCCGTGACTGCAGACTTGCTCTTCAGCAGGGTATGCTACGCTGACCAAGGTGCCTGCATCCTCGTCATCGACATCATCGCCATCGACAAGGAAGCGAACATGGACGATAATTTCCTCTTCTTCATCATCCGGGTCAGGGACAGCTACCAAGTTACGACTTAACACAACAGAGGAATCGCTCTTCATATCTCTACTATCATACACAATCATCTGCGTCTCAGGATTTTCACTAGTCCCAGCACATATTTTGCCAATGAAAGGTGGTGCTCCTTTCAAAATCTTGACTTCAAGGCTAGCTGCCACTGGACCATCAACAGGTGCGAGAACCAACTCCACTCTGCTCAGCCAACTACTAAGCACCCTTGTGATTGGTTCAGGGTCATAGGGAACGACATGGAGCTGTATTACACCTTTGCTAAAATCTCCGTCTCCAGCATCACCCTTCACCCTCAGATTGAACTCAAAGTAAATATTATCCGGCGGAACTAATGCCCGTCGTGGACCTGTCAATGTTAGCATATCATCCTGCAGCGTAATTTCGGTAATGTCAAAATGTCTCTTACGTAGTAAGTAGAGCAAGCTGTATAGCTGGACATGATAACCAAACCAAACTGACTACACATAAACTCAAACCAATTTTCAGAAGTATCTTGTATAACTAGCCTGGGGAGCATCCATCACCTCTGATATAAATTGCTACCAACAGCCATGCATTTGTGGCTTGCATGTTAAACATAAGGTAACACTTATTTTATTTGTGGAAAGAACATGTCAGCATTAAAAGGCACTTTTTACAACCTGACATGTGAAGCAAGTAATAAGACCACAGTGTACAAAATAAGCAACTAAACCTCACATGAAGTTAAAAAGCAACAAGTTTTGAAAAGGTGGCCAGAACTAAATTGATGAAATAGTGGTGTGACAATAACAATCAAATTGCTAGGGAACTACATTGACAAATAATAGCTTGGAGATCACAATAGAACAGTAAGCTATGATAGCTACACCATGAGAGAACAGTATGCTACGATAGCTACATCATAACATAACAGTAAGCTCACATAGCTACATCGTGAACAAACAGTAAGCTCAGATAGCTACAACGTGAACCGACAGTAAGCTGCAACAGCTCTCAATGTTTTCAGTCAAAATGGTAACTCACAAACTATGTTAACTGAAATTCGTGTATCTGGTATGATGCTAACCTTCTGAATACTGGTAATTGTAACCAAGAATGACAAGAGACATTTTTCAGTTAACATGAGTACGTAATGCTTGCAGAGCAGGACCTGTTCTTATAGGGAAACAAGTACATATAGAAGAAATGCCAAAGAGTACATGGCATAAACCTAGCAAATTTTAGCAGACCATATTGAAGAATGGAGCTGTTTGCATTTCAGTTTGTATTGAGTCTAAAAAGTTCGGCTCAGATACCAGACCTGTGAAAACTCACTAGGGCACCAGCGATTATATAATATAATATTATGGTGAAATTCAGCATACACACCTTGTATACACAATAGATTTATTATCAAGAGGATAAAAATAATAGGATTTGATTAGTATATACGAGTAAGTAAAAGCTAACAAACCAAAGGGATGGACTATTGCACACCTTGGAGCTGATCATCTGGGGGTCTTCCCTTCCACGTCTGAACAGATAGATACATCTGTAGTCAATCCTATCCCTTGCAAGAACAGTACCATATACGCTTATTGGATAACCCCGGTCAGACTCGATTACTTTGACGGAAATGACGTTGACGGCTGACGACACCATGTACTTCTCCAACTCAGGAGTTATATTGCTGTCAAGCGGCGGCCCAAGGCCAAACTTAGCTGTAAATCAAGGGCAAGAGACACAAGTCAGAACCAGCCAAGAAAACATGCCTAGTTTATTGTTCACATAGATACACCAAGGGAAGAGACCGAAGCGAAATCCACACTCATCAGTCTCTGCATGTTCAATCAATCAATCAATACCCAGACTGCAGATGAAACAATTGCAAGCATACTCACACTCTTTATCGAGGTCGAAGCCGGCTATATTGAAGCTGCAGAAGCGAGTAGGGACCAAGAGTTTCGACTTAGGATCCAATTCGGTGATGCTTTTGACACAGGCAATGTGAAGCTCCTCGAGCTCTGCCTTTGCCTTGAGCATAAACTCACCATCATCATCGCTGTCCCACATTGGAATCTCAGGCTCCTTGGTCACTTCCTTCTCCTCCACAGTCGAGACAGTCGAACTTTCAATTTCCGTAAGGGGTTGCTCACCCATCTTGCAGGCCGGAACAGCCATATCCTCGTCCTCCTGCTTCTCCTCGTCACGGGTTGTTGGGCTAGCCGCGATCTCCATAGCCATAGGGGCTTGCTCCTTCGGGGCACCATCGCCATCGCTGGCTGTACAACAATCAAGAAATCCATGGTGAACAGAAGAAGGTAACTAGAAAAGAGAAAGGGGGTGGAGGAAGGAGATGGGAACCTTCTTCGTAGCTGGCGGCGGCGGCGTCCTTGTCCCAGCGCCGCTTCCGACCGATCAGCGCCGTCACGGGCAGCTGGGTCTCGCCCAACATCTTGCCCGCCAGGAAGAAGAAGAAGGCGTGAGATGATCAACGGCGATCCACGTCGCCGGCGGCAGATCCTAAGCTAGGGTTTGAGGGGGGCGGCGACAGGAGGGGCATCGTGAGCCGGAAATGTGTTGTTCCCCATTAGGCGTTGGTACTACAGCCCAGTAACCTTCCACTTTTTTCTTTTTTGCTGTCTGTTTGTTCTAGGCCTGGTCGAGTTTTATGTTTGCGCCTGCTTTGCGGTTTCTTTTTCTCCTCCGGTTTAAGGAGAGAGCAACTAGTTAACGAGCACTCCTTCGGGAGCCTCGTAACAATCAACGTCAATTGGCGAGTTCTCAATCATTCGCCACGTGTCGTGCTTTGGATGCTTTCTTCGTTTTTTATTTTATTTTTCGCACGTATTTTCGGCTTTTTAGCAGGTTTTTCGACGTTGGTTTTTCACCGGTCTTCCTTAACTTTTTGATAAAAAAATCGAAAAAAAATTACGTAAAAAAATGCGTTTTTCTTTTTTTTTTCTTTCACGAGAGTTACGGTTTTGCTTTTGCGGGAGTCATGGCCATGCTTCTCGAAAAGGGAAAAAATGCGTTTTCTGTTTTTTTTTCTTTCGCGAGAGTCACGGTTTTGATTCCGCGAGAGGCACGATGTGCTTTCGCGAGAGTCACCTCTTGAAAACGAAAAAAAACATGTTTTCTATTTTTTTTTTTCGCGGAAGTCACGCCTTTGCTTCTGCGAGAAGCACGGTTGTGCTTTCGCGAGAGTCATGGCCGTGCCTCTCGGAAACGGGAAAACGTGTTTTTTGTTTTTTTTTCGTGAAAGTCACGGTGTTGCTTCCGCGAGAGGCACGGTTGTGCTTTCACGAGAGTCATGGTCGTGCCTTCACGGAAACGAAAAAAAATGTGTTTTCTCTTTTTTTTTTCCTTCCACGAGAGTCACGGTTTTGCTTCCACGAGACGCACGGTTGTGATTTCGTGAGAGGCACGAGGTGTCTCTTTCGGAAAAGGAAAAAACCCGTGTTTCCGGTTCGGTTTTTTTGTCCGGTTTTTTGTGAAAAAGAAGTTTTTCAAAACCTATCAACATGGGATCTAGATTTGAAGATCTTGATGCGAGGAATTCAACGGTGAAACGGTTCGAGATTTGGACGCACAGTTTAAAAGATAAAACATTTTGAATAAATGAATATACGAAAAAAGGGAAAACTTCCAGTTTGCGACAACTGGCGCACATGCAGCGCGTGCGCCACTTGTCACAACCTGGGGAGGTTGGAGTGATCTTTTCAACGAGTACTCCTTAACTAGTGATTTCGGTTTTAGGAAGGTACAGACTGATTTTTCTTTGTTTCGGTTTTCCTTTTTCTTTTCTTTTTTCATTTTCTCTTTTCTTTTTTCCTCATGTTTGAATTTCCTTTTTTTCATTTATTCAAATGCCTGATCAGTCAATATACAACAAGTTGTCACCACATAAATTTAAATTTAATAATGAGACAACATAGATACAAATGTTCACATATGTCATATCATTTTCTTCACTAAGTTTTAAAGGAGTTTTTATTTTTTTAGGTGATTTAAGAAGTTTTCAATACATATCGGATTGCACTCATTGTCCTTATGAGTTTTCTCTCGAAGTTTCTCATAACAGGTTTTAGTGAGGTGGTATCTTTTTAACATCCTATGTCATACTTTAAAGGTTTTCCCCATTGGTGTTTTTAATTGAAAGTATACAGAGCATATTTATTGTCCTCTAAACTCTTCAACAAGTTTTCTTCTTCTTCAAAAGGTTTTCCATATGAGTTATCAAAAGACAATAATCATTATATGATGTATCATTTTTTCCTTTATTTTCCCCGCTGGGTTTTAAGGAGTTTTAACAACATATCACGTACTATTCTCCTCATTTTTTTCCACAGAGATTTTTGGAGGAGTCTTTCTCAAGATCAAGATGATGAACATTCTCAAAGGCAAACACATACAAAGATGAGTCTTTATCAAGA
Source organism: Triticum aestivum (assembly GCF_018294505.1). NCBI lineage: Eukaryota > Viridiplantae > Streptophyta > Magnoliopsida > Poales > Poaceae > Triticum > Triticum aestivum. The sequence goes on along the minus strand of NC_057807.1, from coordinate 442,364,135 downwards.
TGATTTATATTCACAAAGACGAGCATAGATTGGGGGGGGGGTCTTAGAATTCATTAATTAGTTTAATTAAAGGGTGAATCCCTGCTTTTGTCGGTTCCACTATTGGCAACCACTTCTTTGTAACTGCATTTCTAGTAGATTCTTGTCTTTGGGCAAAATGAGCCCTTTTCTGGCCAACTGAGTTAGAGATGGTGCTAACAAAGGTAACCCACTAAGGATAGATACCGCCAACCAAATAGTAGCCCATGTTGTACTCATGTCCATTGACAGTATAGTGGCAAGGAGGAGATTTTCCTTCAGTCGGCCTCACAAACAACAGTGATCGTTCCCACGACGTCCTTCAAGACGATGTAGTCATCATAGGACCGGATGTCATGGTACAAACGATCGAAGACAGTCTTGCGCATCTAAAAACACCAGCGAAAATGGTCACCGAAGAGTGCATGCATTGCAAAGTAGTCAGCCATTAGTGTCAAATGGCCGTACACCCTGTTGCAGTTGAGCCCTCGATGACCCTTGATCGAGCCATTGAAATCGAGGGCATGCTCCTCCGCGTCTTCAAGGACCGCCTGCATCATCACCGTCTCATCTGAGTACTCCTCATCGGACGACTCAACGTAGTGCTCGTATGTGTACTCCAAATCGGAATCCATTGCTAGAAAGAAGGGACAACTTTTTTAGCTCTGGAAATTCATCGAACAAGTGTCGGACATGGTGAGTATGGCATAGCAGATGGTACCTGGTGGGGCGATCGCCGGAGAGGGGTTGAACGGCGACAGAGAACAAGTGGGATGGAGCCCAACTGGAATGCTGGAAGTGACAAAGACGTAGAGTTCTGGCAGGGATGTGGCATGGTGGCTGGGATGATGGAGCGGCGGTGAAGGCAATAGAGAAAGATGGAAGGAGAGAAAACGGGGAGGATAAAAGCGTGGGTCCAGAAGGGTTTTGAGTGGGCCAGGGGTGCCGGAGTCCTATGTGTCTGCTGTCCAGACTCCCCTAAAGCTTCTCATATTTGTCTAGACTGTCCCGCGGAGTGATACGAGACCACGTTCAATATATCCACGGTCCGAACAGCACGGTCCGGATCGTACGCGGACGGTTTTGGAGATGCCATGCACTTCACTCATTTTTCTTCGCCCGCGCGTGCAGAAGAGGATCGGTATCTCCTGGCCACTTGCTCGCAAGAATAGTCGGCAACTTGACATGACTGGTTGAGCTTAGTTATAGTCGGTTGCCTAGTGGTCCGACAGTCCACGAAGACGAAGGTACTCCCTCCGTCCCATAATATAAGAACGTTTTTCACACTAGTGTAGTGTCAAAAATAGTTGCGGTGCCATGAATCATATCATGTGTAGTCAATTGGGTGTTGTGTAGTCAAATGTATGAATTTATAAGATTTTATTGCCTGATTTCTACTTGTTGTATGATGTATTTACAAAAATCTGTGTAGTCAATTGACCTCACAGGTCAAGTGTGGCTTCGCCACTGGTCAAAAACGTTCTTATATTATGGGACGGAGGGAGTTTTTTTTAATTCACTTCCCCACTTTATTAAACTAAATTAGGAAGTTCATCAGAAACAATACTGAGAATACAATCTGGGGGAGTTAACTCCCACGAAACCAAAACTCCATTACATAAACCAAAACGAGCAATCTCATGAGCCACTTTATTTGCTTCCCTCCGTACCCAAGTAGCTTTGAACTCACCCAAGTTTCTGGCCATCATCTTGATCTCTTCCACCATGATACCAACTGATGACAGATTCCGACCTTGCTCATTCAGCATCCTGGCAACATTAAGACAGCCGGTCTCCAAATGGAGTTTGGGAGCGCCTCTTTGCAATGCTAGTACGACCGCCCTCCGGCACGCCAGCAATTCCGCCGCTTCTGCTGTTGTAGCATCCGGTAGAAAGATAGCATCTACACCTCTAAATGCGCCATCTTCATCTCTGAACACAACTCCATCTCCTCCTCCTTGTCCCGACCGAGACGTAGCTCCATCGGTGTTGGCCTTGAGCCAGCCTGGCTCCGGTGGTTCCCATCTTGCACATTGGGTGGATGATGACGAGGAATCTGTCCGCCCCCGCACTCTCTTCCATTCTTCCATGAGAGCTGCTACTCTCCTCGCCACCAAGTTCGCCTCTTCAATTCGCTTTCCATCCCGAGTGTCATTTCTTGCCAGCCAAATAGCATATAAGCCTTGAACCATTGTTGACTTCTCGTCATCTGAGGCATCCGACATCCACTGAAGCATCCAGGATGCAATCGAACTCTGAGTGCACATCGATTGAGGTGGGTTCGCCACCCTCGCACCAATACCGACCTCAACTCCTTCCAGAACAACATGGAATGATAGCAGCCCCAAAACCTGTGATACATTGTTTCTTCACATCCACAAGCAGGACAAAAAACGTCGGGCTTGATTCTTCTGCAAAGTAGTTCAGAACCCACCGCCAGGCCATTCTTTATCAGTCGCCACACATGGATCAACACCTTCCCCGGCGCATTGGTGCCCCAAAGCGCCAGCCAACCCCGGTGGCTCGCCGCCGTTGAGGACGAGTTGGGCTGTCCCGTTCTCGCCTTCTTCTTTTCCATACACAGATGATAAGAAGGCTTCACCAAAAATTGTTCGTTCTTCATAAAATTCCATGCTAAGATGTCATCTGTAACCAGGCCACCAACAAAAATTTGAAGAATATCCTATACGCCGCCCTCGGTGAACATTGCTTCCAGCTTGTGTCGATCCCACCCTGTAGCCTCATCATTTAGGAGATCGCTCACCCTCGTAATCCACGGCACGAACACCTAGCCCAGTGGCCTTAGGCTACCCTTGCAAGGGATCCAACTATCATGATGAATGCGGATGGTAGAGCCATCACCCACTCTCCATATAAGCCCTTCCAAGAGCAGGTCCCTACCATGCAGAATGCTTCTGAAAGTATATGATGCACCACTCAGACATGTCGCATTGAGGATTGTTCCATGATCATAGTATCGTGCCTTGAGGACGCGCGCACACATAGAAGAAGGGACTTGCAACAGTCTCCAGGCTTGCTTTGCTAGTAAAGCTTGGTTGAAAGCCTCCATATCTCGAAACCCCATCCCCCCTCCTGCTTACTCTCACATATTTTCTTCCACGCAATCCAGTGAACCTTTTTCTCACCATTTGCTTCACCCCACCAAAAGTTAGAAGAGATAGATGTCAGGTTCCCGCACAATTTCTTGGTGAGCTGGAAGTAACTCATAGTGAAAGTTGGGGTTGACTGGAGCCCCGATTTTACCAACACTTCACGAGCCTTCTTAGATAGTCCTTGCCCCTTCCATCCCGTGACCTTACCCTTTGCACTCTCCCAGGCATATTTGAACTTACCCTCCTTTGACTTTCCCACAACTGTGGGCAGCCCTAAATATTTCTCACTTAGAGCTTCAGAAGAAATCCCGATGACAGCCTTAAGTTGTTCTTTGGTGTCCTCCGTGCTTCCTTTCCCAAAGAAAATAGAAGATTTCTGCATATTAACTTTTTTGTCCCGAAGCCATCTCATAGTCCCCTATAATTGTTTTGAGGGCAAGGAGATTACTTTTGGATCCTTCAAGAAACACAATGCTATCGTCCGCGAAGAGGAGGTGGGTTACCATGGGGCCAGTGCTCCCAAAAGACACCCCCTTTATGTCACCAGAACTTTGTTCATTTTTAGCAGCGCTGAGAAGCCCTCCACACAAAACAAGAACAAATAAGGCGATAGGGGGTCACCTTGACGGAGCCCCCTCGACGGTAGAAAGGAATCTGAGATCCCCCCCATTGAGTTTCACCATAAATCTTGCCGACGTCACACATCTCATAATCATCTGAATCCATGCTGCATGAAAACCAAACCTCTCCAACACCCTTTCAAGAAAGACCCATTCCACTCTATCATATGCCTTCATCATATCTAGCTTAACCGCGCACAGAGGCTTCCTCCTACTCCTCATTCTGATAGCGTGGACACACTCAGATGCAACCAAAACATTATCGTGATGAGACGCCCAGGGACAAAAGCACTTTGCTCTTCTGAAATCAATACTGGGAGGATTCCCTTAAGTCTATTAGCAAGTACCTTTGTTGCAATTTTGTAGAGCATATTACATAGGCTGATTGGTCTAAATTGAGACATCAACTCTAGTGAGTTGACTTTAGGTATCATCACTATAACCATGTCGTTGAAACATTCAGGTGTCGCCACCCCATGCAAAAACTCCTTCACCGACTTGCAAACATCCTCCTTAACTAACGACTAGTGTCGTTGGTAGAACAATGCCGGAAAGCCTTCCGGACCCGGGGCCTTCGTAGGGCCCATCTGAAATAGAGCTGTCTCAATTTTAGCATCCGTGATCATGGCTGTGAGCTTCCCATTCATCTCCCCCAAGACTATTGTATCAATGTGTTGCAGCACATTGGCTGCTGCATTTGAGCCCTCGGAACTGAACAAAGTAGCATAAAAGTTCACAGCCAAAGCACGCATGTCTTCATCAGAAGTACATAGCGTACCATGCATCATCCCTATGAAGAGCCTTGGCCATATTTTTCCTCCTTCGATGGGAAGCCCGATTATGGAAATACTTAGTATTTTGATCGCCCCACTGCAGCCAGTCTATATGTGAACGTTGTTTATAGTAGATCTCCTCCTTTTCATAAAGATCATGAAGCTGACTCTCTATATCCTTGACCTCCTGAAAATAACCGGTCACCAACGACCGTTCTTTCGCTTCCCTTACCTGCGTTTTTAACTTGGAGATCTGCCTGCGGAGGGAGCCAAACACCTCTCGACTCCACGTCTGCATGGCCTTGGAGAGAGTGTCCAGTTTACTGCTCATGCCCGCGTACTCCCCATGTTGCTGTTTGGCTTGCTCCCAGGCCCGTACTATCATTATCTCATAATCTTCATGTCTTGTCCAAGCCTCTTCGAATCTAAAATCCCGTTGCTTCTTGTGCCCGCCCGCATCCAGTGATGCCGCCGCCCTGATGACCAGCACCGTATGGTCAGACTCTGTGATGCCTGAATAATTAAGCTACAGTAACCCTCTGCTAATGATGCCACATCACATTGATTACTGTTGCTCGCGTCAGTTCGAAATCGATTCGAATTCAAATTCAAAATCAAGCAAACAAATAAAAGATTTCAAATATTAAATCTAAAATGTTCGACGTGTGCAAATAAATGCCTAGGTATTTGAGGTGAGTGTACCATGCTTTTATAAAAGACCTAAAAACTTAAAATCAATTAAAACAGAAAAGAAAATAAAGAAAAAGAAAAAAGGAAAAACAAAATCAGAAAACTAACAAAAAAAAGGAAAAGGAGCCACCCCCACCCCACTGGGCCAACAGGCCCAGCTGGCCACCAGGCCGCCCGACCGGCCCACCCCACTGCCTTAACCCCCCCACTCCCCCGAAACCCTAACCCCCCACTTCTCCCCCATCCCCCACTCTCTCCTCGCGCCCCCTCCTCTCGGCCCCGATCTGGATCGGGGGCAGGCGACCCCGTCGCCCCGCTTCTACCTCACCGGCGTCGCCTCCTCGACCTCCTCTCCGCCGGAAACGGCCCGAGCCCGGAGCCGCTCGACCCCAACGCCGGCACCTCCCCCGAAAGACGCCGCCCCGTGCTCGGCTTCCTCAGCCCCGCCGTCGCCGACCACCGTCGTCGCCCGGAGCCCCACTCCTCGCCGGACATCCCCGACCGCCTCCCCGCCATCCTCTCCGCCGCTCGTCCCCGTCCTCCTCCTCAACCCTCACTGCCCCGTTCCCTACGAATCGTGGTGAGGCCCCGACCTCTCTTTCTCTTCCCCTGTCCCCGTGCATGCCGACCACGCTCACCATGACCCCGCCGCACCCACGGTCGCGCCTTCGCGCGTGCACCCGCGTGCCGGAGCTCACGCTCTGGGCAGCACGCGCTCACCCCATGCCCGATCTCGCTCCCGTGCGCCCACAGCCGCGACCGCGTCGCCCTGCTCTGCCTCCGCCTTCCACTCCATTGGCTTCACCCCTCCCCTGGCGGCCATCCAACCCGCGGCCCTCCTTCTCGTCGTCCTGCCGCGGCTCCGTCGCCCCAACCGTGCTGCTGCGGCTTGCGGTGCGGCCCCTCCCGTTCCCTCTTGCCGCGCTCTGGAGACCACCTTGTCTTTGCCGCCTCGCGCGAGGCCGCGCCTGCTGTTGCCTCCGGCGACCCCTCCTGCGCCGGCTTCCTTCGTCGGAAACGGCCGACCGGTGAGGCCCGCCCTGGCCGCCGGCGCCAGTGCCCCCGTCGCGGCTCGGTTCGCCCCTCGTTCGGGCGCCCGCTAAGACCCCCCTGTGACAATGACAAATGGGGCCCACGCCCTTAGAACGTTAAAAAAAGAGAATAAAAATAATAATTAAGAAAATAATCAATTAAATATTTAACTTAATTAATCATGTTTAGTTAACGTAATTAATTAACTAACCTAATTAATCTGTTAATTAAACTAATTAATTTGGTTAATTAGTTAGCGGGACCCACACGTCAGTTTGACTAAGTCAACGCCCTGTTGACTACTGACGTCATGATGACGTCAGCATACACTATTCTGGATAATGTTGATTTAAAATAATTAAATAAATTCTAAAAAAGATTAAATCTTTTAAAATTAATTTAAAATAAACTGTAGCTCGGATGGAAAAACTTTGTACATGAAAGTTGCTCAGAATGACGAGACGAATCCGGATACGCAACCCGTTTGTCCGCCACGCGTCCCTAGCATAGTGAACCCGCAACTTTTCCCCTCTAGTTCAACTGTCCGAAAACGCGAAACACCGGGGATACTTTCCCGGATGTTTCCCCCTTTCGTCGATACCACTTACTGCCGTGTTAGGGCACACCTACCATCGCTCATTGTCATGTCCCGTATCGTCATGCTTATGTTTGACCGACGCTGCTGCTGCCTAGTTTGACTACGAAGTTGACGACCCCTCCTTCTTGCTAGAGCAACCAGGCAAGCCCCCCCCCCTTGATCACCAGATATCGCCTATTCTTTTCTCTACTGCTTGCATTAGAGTGGTGTAGCATGTTATTGTTCGATTACTCCTATTCTGTTGCATAGCCTGTCATTGTTGCTACAGTCGTTGATACCTTACCCGCAATCCTAAATGCTTAGTATAGGATGCTAGTTCATCATCATTGGCCCAACATTTTTGTCAGTCTGCCTTGCTATACTATCGGGGCGTGATCACTCGGGAGGTGATCATGAGTATATACTATACATACATATACTATACAGATGGTGACTAAAGTCGGGTTGGCTCGTTGAGTACCCGCAAGTGATTCTGATGTGGGGGCTGAAAGGACAGGTGGCTCCATCCCGGTAGAGGTGGGCCTGGGTTCCCGACGGCCCCCGACTGTTACTATGTGGCGGAGCGACAGGGCAGGTTGAAACCGCCTAGGAGAGAGGTGGGCTTGGCCCTGGTCGGCGTCCGCGGTTACTTCAAAATAACACGCTTAACGAGATCTTGGTATTTGATCTGAGTCTGGCCACTGGCCTATACGCACTAACCAACTACGCGGGAAAGATATGGGCACTCGACGTCGTGGTATCAGCCGAAGCCTTCTTAACGTCAGTGACTAAGCGGCGCGCGCTGGATTGGACTGTAAGCCTGCTCTTGTATTAAGGGGGCTAGGTTTGCTTCCGGCCTCGTACGCAACGTGCAGGTGTGCAATGGGCGATGGGCCCAGACCCCTGCGCGCGTAGGATTTAGATCGGCATGCTGACCTCTCTGTTGTGCCTAGGTGGGGCTGCGACGTGTTGATCTTCCGAGGCCGGTCATGACCCAGGAAAGTGTGTCCGGCCAAATGGGATCGAGCGTGTTGGGTTATGTGGTGCACCCCTGCAGGGAAGTTAATCTATTCGAATAGCCGTGTCCCTCGGTAAAGGGACGACCCGGAGTTGTACCTTGACCTTATGACAACTAGAACTGAATACCTAATAAAACACACCCAGACAAGTTCCACAGACAACCCGATGATCGCTTTTCCACAAGGCGACGAGGGGAGGATCGCCGGGTAGGATTATGCTATGCGATGCTACTTGGAGGACTTCAATCTACTCTCTTCTACATGCTGTAAGACGGAGGCTGCCAGAAGCGTAGTCTTCGATATGACTAGCTATCCCCCTCTTATTCTGGCATTCTGCAGTTCAGTCGACAAATATTACCTCCTTACAAATATACCCATGCATAATGCATATGTAGTGTAGATCCTTGCTTGCAAGTACTTTGGATGAGTACTCACGGTTGCTTTTCTCCCTCTTTTCCTCCTTTCCATTCTACCTGGTTGTCGCAACCAGATGCTGGAGCCCAGGAGCTTGACGCCACCGTTGATGATGACTCCTACTACACCGGAGGTGCCTACTACTACATGCCTGACGACGACCAGGAGTAGTTAGGAGGATCCCAGGCAGGAGGCCTGCGCCTCTTTCGATCTGTATCCCAGTTTGTACTAGCCTTCTTAAGGCAAACTTATTTAACTTATGTCTGTACTCAGATATTGTTGCTTCCGCTGACTCGTCTATGATGGAGCACTTGTATTCGAGCCCTCGAGGCCCCTGGCTTGTATTATGATGCTTGTATGACTTATTTTACTTTTAGAGATGTGTTGTGATATCTTCCCGTGAGTCCCTGATCTTGATTGTACACATTTGCGTGCATGATTAGTGTACGATTGAATCGGGGGCGTCACAGACTCCTCGGTGAGAATATGTTCCACCGCCGTTTCAGGGAAAAGGTGCAAGAACTCGTCATTGCATATAGCCCTGTCGAGCCAAACTTGAATATTTGCCCCCCCATCTTGCTTATTGTCCCACGTAAAAGGGTAACCAGTGAAACCCAAATCCGCTAGGCCACAATCGCCAAGACACTCCCGAAAGTCCTCCATCTGGTAGAAGTTCTTGGGATTTCCTCCTCGCTGCTCTGTTTGAAAAAGAATCTCATTAAAGTCCCCTACACAAAGCCAAGGTGAATTATCTTGTCGTTTCAAATAACAAAAAGCATCCCAAGTTCTCATCATGTGCTTTGTCCGAGGTTCTCTGTAAATTCCAGTGAATCTAAAGGTCCTTCCCTCTGAAGAGATTTCCGCATCAATATAGTACTGGCACCACGGCCTAACTGTAACCGATATATGATCCCTCCAGAGTAGAGCTAAACCACCACTCTTTCCCTCACAATCCACAACAATGCCATTACGGAACCCTAAACTCCGTTTAACATTGTCCATTGCTCGCGCCTTCTTCTTTGTCTCGCTCAAGAACACCACCGCTGGGTTGTATGACCTAATCAGGTCCCTTAGTTCTCCAACTGTCGAGTCCAACCCCAATCCCCGACAGTTCCAAACAAGGAGATTCATTGCTCCTGGCGGCCCCGGCTCTCGAGGTCCACCGATCTAGCTCCATGATCACCGATACGCTCAAAGACAGACGACACTTTCTGTCATTTTTCGCCAACAAGAGCATCGCCTCCTTGCCTCCAAGTTCCTTCACCTACGGGCACCCACATCTGCCTAGATGGTCTCTTCGTGTCTCTGGGAGCATACCAATGGTGGTCCTCTCGCTGTCGAGAAGACCCCACGTCGCTTCTAGGCTTCCTGACATAATACCCCGGTCTCCTGTAATGCTCCCTCGGTGCTTTCTCCATCCTGCGCTGCTGCCATTCTCTATAGTCTTGACTCTTTCTTGGGGATATGACACCATCGCTCACCTTCTGGTATAAGTCTTTTCTAAGCTCTTTCTCCCTTTTTCCCTCTAAATCATGACGTAGATCCTTCTCCTTAGTCCCGTCCGCACCAGTGTGCATTTTCTGTGAGCTTAGAACCTCTTCTTGCTCCTTTCCTTTCTGCTTTGGCCCACCAGTGTGGGAGTCAGCCGAGGGCGTATATTCTCTATACAGAGATCTGCGAGTTGGGAGGTCACGCACATACGCATACCCTTTCGGGCCATTGTCACCCCCACTTGACATTGAGCTCTCCCTGCTTACATTCTTGCTGGATGTTCCTTGCCATTGCCTCCTCTCCTGATGACTCGACGATGCCCTACCCTGCGAGGCATGCATCCATTCTCCCCATTGCGACAAAGGATCCACCGATGGGTCACAAATAACATCCACATGCACTAGTCCTCCGAGGTCTTGCCATCAGCCAGAGACTATGAGGATCTCCGACTCGCCTTGTCTCCCGCCTCCCTTGCCTTCAGCGGGGTTTGCTTCCTCGGAGTCAGCACCACGGGAGGAGTCCTCCCTCCCCTACTCGAGGAAGATGCCATGGGCACCTCGTCAAGCAGGGTCGCCAACCGCAGGAGGACCAAGCCAAGATCGCAGCGCCGTCGCCACGCCCCGGTTGCCCTGAAGATCACCACACCCTACGTTCAAAACCCTAAACCTAGGCGCCGCCTTCCGATCGCCTTAGCTATCGCCTCTCGGTCGCCTCTTAGAGAGAGAACGTGGTGGACCCGCTGCGCCTCTCGGTCGCCTCTAAACGGACGGAGTAGTTGTTAGCTTGCATGCACCGTGTGCTCCCACGCACCTTGGCCATTGGGCGCTCCAGCGAATTGTGTGGTCTCGAATCATCAGGGTCCGTGTTCAATCGGTCTTGTGAACGGCCTATGGAGCTCCCGGGCGTTGTCGTGGCACTTTTGTCTCCGCTCCCGCCCGACCGCACGCACGAAGGTAGCGAGGAACGTCGTCGACAAGCCATCAGCACATCAGTCGGCGAAGCCAAGGCAAACTATACACGATCAAGCTAGCTAGCTAGCTCCCGGGGCGGTCGCGCGCTCGCGTCGTCATATGGGTTCCGAGCAGAAGCCGCATGTGGTGTTCGTGCCGTTCCCGGCGCACGGCCACGTCGCGCCGCACACGCAGCTCGCGCGCCTCCTCCACGCCCGCGGCTTCCACGTCACGCTCGTCCACACCGAGCTGCACCACCGCCGCCTCGTGCTCGCCAAGGGCGCCGACGCGTCCGCGGCCGCGGCGCCGTGGCTCGGTGTCGAGGTCATCCCGGACGGGCTGTCGCTGGAGTCCCCGCCGCGGTCGCTGGAGGCGCACCACGAAGCGCTCGAGCAGAACTGCCTCGAGCCGTTCAAGGAGCTGCTGCGCGCGATGGCGCGCAGGCCCGGCGCGCCGCCCGTGAGCTGCGTCGTGGTGGACGCGCCCATGTCGTTCGCCTCCACGGCGGCGCGGGACGTTGGCGTCCCCGACGTGGTGTTCTTCACGGCGTCCGCGGCCGAGCTCATGGGGTACATGCAGTTCGAGGAGCTGGTGAAGAGGGGCCTCGTCCCGCTGAAGGGAGCCGGGTACAAGACCGACGGCAGTCTCGACGCGGCCGTCGACTGGGTGCCCGGGATGAAGGGCATGCGGCTCAGGGACATGCCGACCTTCTGCCACACGGCGGACGCCGACAGCGCGCTGATGCGCATCCACCTCCACCAGATGCGCGTCGTTGCCGGATCCAAGGCCGTCGTCATCAACACGTTCCACGACATGGAGAAGGACGTCGTGGACGCGCTCGCTGCCTTCCTCCCGCCCGTCTACACCGTCGGCCCTCTCTCCAGAATCGTATCGTCGCTCCCGGCGGGAAGCGACGACCTCTCGAGCTCCACGGACACGCCGAGCCTCTTTCAGGAGGACACGGAGTGCATGGCGTGGCTGGACGGGAAAGAGGCTCGCTCCGTCGTGTACGTGAGCTACGGGAGCCACGCCGCCGCGGGCGCCGACAAGATAAAGGAGTTTGCGTCCGGGCTGGCGAGGTGCGGCTCTCCCTACTTGTGGGTTCTGCGATCCGACCTGGCCGCCGGCGTTGAGGTCGGGGAGAACGGGCTCGTCGTGCCTTGGTGCGCCCAGGAGGCGGTCCTTGCCCACCCAGCCGTGGGGCTTTTTGTTACGCACTGTGGGTGGAACTCCATCTTGGAGACCGTGATCGGCGGGGTGCCGGTGCTCGGTTGGCCGATGATATCCGAGCAGACGACAAACTGCCGGCAGGTAAGCACGGCGTGGAACATCGGAGCGGAGCTGCCGCAGGAGGCGAGGGACGATGAAATAGCTGCACTGGTGAGGGAGATGATGGTCGGGAGGAAGGGGATGGAGGCGAGGGAGAAGACGTTGGAGTGGAAGAGGCTGGCTGAAGATGCTACCAAAGAAGGGGGCTCGTCCTGTGCTAACCTTGATAGGTTCGTTGAGGATGTGCTGCTCAAGGGGTTATGATTTTTATTTTATTTGTTTATAGTTCATTCTATCAATTCGTTTTGTACCTATTAAGTGAACTAGCACAAGTCAGTAGAATGAACTACTGATGAGTGATGAACGAGCTTCTAATAATCTGCAAGTTGAAGAGAAATTGAGCTTCATTTTTTCACTTGCACATATATAAATGTTGAATAAGCTGATAAGGAAGTCTATTGGCTAATGGGGTTGATCGGTGCCTCTAACAATTGATTAATTCTCTAATCAATTAAACCCTACCGTGCCAAGATCAACTGTACTATACTTCGAGCAGTTATCTTGTCTCAAGATCAACTTGCACAAGAGCAAACTCTTTTGCTTTGGAAAGGCCAAAAAATGAGAATCCGTACAAACAACTAGTTAGTTCTGAGTCTGGCTGTTTTCCTTTTAGATACCTTGGTATTCCAATGCATTCCCGTAAACTTCTTAATAAGGAATGGAAAGGTATTGAGGATCGCGTTGAGAAAAAGCTGGGTTGTTGAATTACTAAGCTTATGTCTTATTAGACAAGGCTCGTTCTAATCAATGTTCTTCTCACAAGTTTACCTATGTTCATGGTATCTTTCTTTGAAATACGTAAAGGGGTAAGCAAATGATTGGACTACTATAGATCCAGGTTAGTCTAATGAACATAAACGTAAACTCCATCTCGCGAGATGGGATGCGGTATGTGTCCCTAAAGACCAAGGAGGTCTAGGCGTGGAAGACATTGAGATTAAAAATAAGTGTGTATTGAGAAAATGGCTATACAAGATACTTCCTGAGGAGAGTGTTGACAAGAATTACTTGGGAATAAGTACCTATGTTATAAAACCCTCTCGGAGGCTGAGGCCAAACAAACGGACTGGCCTTTCTGAAAAGGTCTCATGGAGTCCAAAAATACTTTTTGCCTTAAGGGGCGTTTGTAGTAGGCAGTTGTCTAACTAATAGGTTTTGGCAGTATACATGCCTAAGGGATTGCCACTAGGCTTGCAATACCCACGACTCTATCATATTATGTAGCGGAAAGATGCCCCTATTGCTTTTGTGATGGTCTAGGTACCGTTGAGTGTTGCCTCCCGAAGACACTGATTGGGGACAAATGGGTCGATAGGTTAAATCTTATTAAAAGGTTGATGGCGGTTAACCTTTCACAAGAATCAAACACATTCTTTTGAAAGTTGACTACTTCTAGTGCCTTCGCGGTCAAATCTATGTATTCAGACCTCATCAATGATGGAAAAAATGTCCACCACAAATATATTTGAAAAATGAAAGTCCCGATGAAAATATAAATCTTCATGTGGTACTTAGCTCGCAAGATTATCCTAGCAAAAGATAATCCAAGAAAAAGAAATTGGCAATGATGCCCTAAGTATTTCTTTTGTGATAAAGATGAGTTGTTCTGGCATATATTCTTTCAGTGTCCACTTGACAAGCTATTATGGAGATCTGGCCAAATGACTTTAATTTCATTTCATCATAAGTGAAGGCAGCTGATCTTTGAGACCTCCGGCGGGTTCCTTTGTCGATAGCGCTTGTCCTTGTGATTCTTCTTGGGGAAATTTAGGGGGTGTTTGTTTCCAGGGACTTTTTGGTGTAGGGACTAGAAAAAGACCCTCTTAGAGACTTTTTAACCAAACAGGAGGGACTACTAGGGACTAAAATTGCCTCTTGGGACTAAATGAAGAAGACTCTCAAGGAGAGTCTTTTTTGGGACTTTTTGGGACTTTTCCAACAATACCCCTCCCTTCACCCATTGCCCCGCCGCCCCATGGTGTTGCTTGGTTGTTATTTTTCTGTATACTAGGGATAACATGGTCATTTAATAACCTCTAGGGAGGGACTAGGGACTTTTTAGTCCCTGGAAACAAACAGGGAGGGACTTTTTAGGGACTAGGGACTTTTTAGTTGGGACTAGAAAAAGTCCTAGGACTTATGAACCAAACATGGCCTTATTTTCGAGGGCGGTACTGACTGACCTCCACGAATCTTAACAGCCGCCGACTCGGCCCACCTGGCTGATCTAGAGTCTATTGAAGGGCCATTTTGCACGTATCCTGCCAATTAAGGGGCGTGATGATGATGGCTCTTGATTCCATGCGCCTCACCTCACGAAACTGGGAACTTCAGATGTGTAGTGCACATGGCATGTCGCAAGGTCAGGTGCTTCGGTTTCAAGCTAGCTATAAGGAGGGGGGGAAACATGAAGGTTTTCCCCTTCCTTCGTCTCCATCCATTTCTGCCTTCCTGTCTCGAGCTCCCGAAAGTGTTCCGTCATCGCGTACTATTCACCGCCCGCTTGCGTAACCCCAGTTGGCCCCATCCTCGCCATCAAGATGGACAGAACCAGGAGCGAGAAGGATCCTCGAATTCCCAGCCAAGATCCACTTGTCGTTGGGGTGAGGCTAAAGAGGAAGAGGGCCAGCACGGAATATTAGTCCCTTCCCCGGCCACTGCCAGAGAACTTTAGGCCCTCGTGGAGACAGAGTTGATGCTGGCAGATCCTGAATGTCGCCTCCCGGGGAACAAGGCTTCGCGAACTCCTCACGATGGTGAGCATATTCTCTGCATTGAGTATTTCAAGAGGGGGTTGGGGTTTCCCCTCCATGGCTTCGTTCGTGGGCTGCTGTGCTTCTACGTCTGCCAGCTGCACGACATTCACCGAGCAGAGTTCTTCACATCACAAATTTCATCACCTTTTTGCGAGTGCTTTCTCGGGACAACCCCCATTTTGAGTTGTTCTGGTACTTCTTTCGGGTCTGCGTTCAGACCAATGGCGACACCATTTGCGACCTTGGAGGAGCCATCCTGCAGCTCCGCCCCAACACCAAGTTGCCCGCCTGAAGAAGTGCAGCCCGAGGGGATGGCCACATCATCAAGACATGGGTGGGGCATCGCATGCTCCCTCTGCAGGGTCGTCTGATACATATCCAATGTATCTATACTTTTTTATTGTTCCATGTTATTATATTATCAATCTTGGATGTTTTATATGCATCATTATGCTATTTTATATCATTTTTTGGGACTAACCTATTAACCTAGTGCCTAGTGTCAGTTGCTGTTTTTTCCTTGTTTTTGTCTTTACAGAAAAACGATACCAAACCGGGTCCAAATGCAACGAAACTTTTTGACAAATTTTCTTGGACCACAATACACCTTGGAAACTTCAGGAGGAGGCTAGAAGGGCCATGAGGAGGCAACAAGATCAGGGGGCATGCCCTAGGGGGGTGCCCTCCAAACTTGTGGCCCCCCTGTGGCTCCTCTAACCCTAATTATTTTTCTATAAATTCTCAAATATTCCCCGTAGACCAGAGGGCACACAAAAAATACTTTTCCGTTGCTGCAAGTTTCTGTCTTCTGAGATCTCATCTGGGACCTTTTCCGTTACTCCGCCAGAGGGGGATTCGATCATGGAGGGCTTCTACATCAACCTTGTTGCCCTTCCGATGATGTGTGATTAGTTTACCATAGACCTACAGGTCCATAGATAGTAGTCAGATGACTTCTTCTCTCTCTTTGATCTTCAATACAATGTTCTTCTCAATGTTCTTGGAGATCTATTCGATTTAATATTTTTTTGCGGTGTGTTTGTTGAGATCCGATGAATTTGCGGGTTTATGATCAGATTATCTATGAATATTATTTGAGTCTTCTCTGAACTCTTTTATGCATGATTTACATAGCTTTGTATTTCTCTCCGATCTATTGATTTAGTTTGGCCAACTAGATTGATTTTTCTTGCAATGGGAGAGGTGCTTTGTAATTGGTTCAATCTTGCAGTGCTCAATCCCAATGATAAAGGGGGACATGACACGTATTTGTATTATTGCCATTAAGGGTAAAAAGATTGTTTTTTTATATTGATTGGATCTATCCCTCTACATCATGTCATCTTGTTTAAGGCATTACTCCCTTTTTGTTAACTTAATATACTAGATGCATACTGGATAGCGGCCGATGTGTGGAGTAATAGTAGTAGATGTAGGCAGGAGTCAGTCTACTTGTTTCGAACGTGATGCCTATATACATGATCATTGCCTTGGATATCGTCATAATCACACGCTTTTCTATCAATTGCTCAACAATAATTTGTTCGCCCACCGTCTGCATTGTTTCAAGAGAGAAGCCTCTAGGGAAAACTATGGCCCCCGGGTGTACCTTTTATCATATTATTTTCAATCTACAAAATTAAAAATCTAAAAATACCTTGTTGTAATTTTTTACTTTTATTTTACTTTGCACTTTTATTTATCTTTTACATCTACCACTATCAGATCTCATTCTTCCAAGTAACCGTGAAGGGATTGACAACCCCTTTATCGCGTTTGGTGCAAGTATTTGTTTGTTTGTGCAGGTGCAATTATTGGAGACGTGTGTGTTCCTCCTACTGGATTGATACATTGGTTCTTAACTGAGGGAAATACTTATCTCTACTTTGCTGCATCACCCTTTCCTCTTCAAGGGAAAAACCAACGCAAGCTCAAGAAGTAGCACCGGTCGTCCCCATGTACAAGTACACATGACAGAAAGACCCCACGCAGGTGTCCAGGGATGATCTAAACGATTGCATCTATCAGCTGAACATAATCCTTAGCCAGTCATGTGCCATACACCCTGGGACGTTGGAGTGACCTGTTACCCATACAAATCAGAATTGTTGGGTGTTCAGGTGTGTCACTGAGGCCAGGACCATACATCCAGGGAAGCCCAACCCACATGATGATGGCGAGGGGCATTGCCCCGGTGGGAAAAATCATCGCATTCAGAAGCAATACTCGTCTGACGTAAAGGATGTGTACATGATCTACGATACACCTACCTCGAAGAATCAACGAAAGCGCATGCTCCGGGAAGTGTAGAACGTAGAGCCCGTGCAACCACAACATAGCCCATGGTCGGAAATTCCGATCACATTTGATCACTGAGATGATCATGTAGGAATCCACAATGAGGGCGTCGTCGCACTCGTCCTCAACCCCATCAGATGGCTTCCACCTAACCAGGGTTCTGATGGACGGCGGTAGAAATCTCAACCTCATCTGTGCAGAAATCTTAAGAAAAATGCAGTTTCACCCATTGCGTATCCAACCCGGTAAGACAATGTTTAAGGGAATCATCCCGAGAAAGGAAATCCACTGCACATGAAGGTTGAAGTTGGTCGTGGTATTCAACTCCTAATAACTATCGTATCGAAGTATTGGGCTTCGACATGGTCCCTTTCGAAGTGGATATCAAGCGTTGCTTGGCCGAGTAACATTTTGTGTTACCATCATGTCCAATCGCCTAGTTTGGGATCCCCAAGCCCAAGATCTGCCGGACTTAGCTCTGTCACGGAGCCCTTCTGTCAATACCCCCCTCTAAACTCCTTCCAGAGGCTAGGGTTCTTGTTCTGGTGCGTGTTCTGGTCTCTTTGTGTCTCGTCTGCGCGATCCAAAGGCATGGAGTTGAAGTAGTCGATCAGAGGGTGGCCGCGCCGCACGGTACGAGTGGGCATGCTCGTACCAGATGTTGTCTTCGCCTCTGGAAGCGCCCGCACTGTTGTTTTTCTCCCATTTGATTGATGCTTCATATGGTAGGTTATTATCACGCCAATAAGCGTGATTTTCACCCTTGTATTGACGTTTCTTTCTTTAATAACTCAAATCTCCTTCTTCATTAGGATCTTAAAAGAATAAGCCGAAAAGAGTGTGCCAATGCCATAAAATCTTGAAAATCCTACGACTACGATGCAAAACAAGACGTAAGATGTGATGCCGAATTGGACTCATCAACCGGCCGCGACATTCGACGAGGCAGTTCTGGTAATTGATGTTGCAGGTTTCAGCATCTGGATGGCAACATTTGGTATTGCCGGACCCGTAGTGCCAATCCCAGCAAACCGCCGCTCGCCGTTATAGCACCGCTACCGGTCGCGACATCCTCGATAGACGGTCCGAGCATCACCGGATGGGTCTCCGTCACAATTGGAAGGTCGCAACATCCTTGTACAGCGGTCCCAGCATCCCCAACACGTGGTTGCGACACGAGATGGGGAGGTGGGAGAGCAACATCGACCCTCACGCGGAGGTAGAGAGAGGAGGCGGTCAAGCTCAAGGAACGCCCGTCATGGTAGTGCATGGTCTGAGCCCCGAAGATGTAGCCATGCGATATGTAGTTCGTTGGAGAAGAAGAGAAACAAAAGAGAAGGGATTGTGTTTACGCCAAGGAACACAAAGTGGAGGAGAGCAACGCATGAGAGCATAAGGGGCAACGCGTGTGGGCCATAAAGCCGCATGGCGCTGCGCGATCTTGCCTCGATCGGGCGGTTCGTGCGCGACCGGCAAGAGACGTAGCTGGCCAGCCGATGCAGAATGTTTACCTTCATCTAAAAGGGTTGGCAAGCGAACATCATTTGATAGTAGTTTTAGTTGCAAGGAAAGATCAAACCGCTATAGTTTTTAAACGAAAATTGCCTTATCGGCGAAGAAACTACCATGTCGTCCGTAGAAAATGCCACCCCTCGTCACTTCCTCACAAATAAAACTGGCACGAAGTCGTTCCCATATGCCATCCTCCCCCAATGAACGTTCACCAGCTAGGGTCTAAATTTTTTCTAAAAGGTGGATCCGACTTATTAAAATGATGTAGAAACCCATGAGGCCATTTGACATACACCAGGGCACCTGGTCGCATTAGCCGTCTAGCCATCGCCGTCGCCGTCGCAGGCCGTCTGGCTCGCTCCTCCTGCTGCCGCCACTCGATTGTCCCGATCCGACGGTGCTCGAAAGGCAATAAACTGATCTTGGTAGATTGCGTAATCAAGTACAGAAGACAGGCATCATAGAAGCTGCTGCCAGAACGACCATAACGATAAGGAAAACTCCATCTCCATTCCCCTGTTTTCTTTACTCCCCCTCCCCCTGCTTCCTCCCCACTTCCACTCCTCCTCGGTTGGATCTCCGGGTCCGAGATCGAATCCCAGGAATTCCCGATCCTCGTAGCCCCGCCATGCGCTCCCGACAACCCCAGCGCGCTCCCCTCCCAGCTCCCTGATCCCATCCGCCTCCCAGGCCCGCCGGCGTTGACGCCAATTGGCGCCGGACGGACGGCATGGACTCCGGCGCCAACAGCGTCGGCTCCGTCGGCGAGTCGCCGCCGCCGCTCTCCCCTCCTGGTCGCCCGGCCGCCAAGGGCCGCGGCCTCCGCCGGTGGCGCCGTATCCCCCGCGAGCACCACGAGGACGATGGCGGCTCCCCCGCGGGCCCCGTGGCCCCCGCAGCCGCCGCCGGCACCGGCGCTGCTAGCGCTGAGGTGGACCTGGCGCAGCTCCATAAGCGCCGTCTCCCCGTCGGCGCCGACGCGCCTAAGGGGAAGCAGGACGCGGCGGCCGAGGATGACAGCCCGGTCGCGTCGGTCGAGTCCAGCTTCGTGCCGCCGGAGGCGCCTCCGTCGCCGTCCCCGGCTCCGGCTCTGACTAGTCTGGACCCGGATCTTGGCCTCCTGATCGCGTCCGCCGGCTTCTCGGTGGGCGCCGGCGGCGCCGACTCCGACAACAGCGACGACCGGACCAGCAAGTCCACCGCGCTCCCGCGCCACGACTTCTCGCTCGCCGGCTTCGGCCGCGACCGCGACAGGGCGCGATCCCGCGCGCCTGGCGCCGCTGCTCACGCCAAGAACATCCGTACCGCACGCGCCCGTGGCGCCGGTGCGCGCGCCGTCTCTGCGGCCTCCTCCACGGTGGAGCCGGAGAACTCGCGCTCCAGTGTCGAGTCTGACCTCCGCAGCACTGGCGCTGCTCACGCCCGAAAATCAAGCGCTGGCATCAGCAGTAATGGCGTTCACAAGTTTCTCTACGCTGATGGCGATCACAGCGATGATGAAGCTCCAAGTGAGCACTTGCGATCCGCAGCTGGAGGTTTCTATAAGGAGAATGGAAGTGCAGTAGGGAGAATGGCAATGGGGAATGGTGATTTGTATGCCCATGGTCATGGATTTCATGAAGGGAGCATCGGCAAGGGTGAGAATGGAGGGATCCATTCAGGTCTTGATCCGTACGCCGACTCAATTTCGATGCTTCAGTCAGCACAAGAAGCACTCGAGAATGGTATGATTATATAATCCCCCTTTAGTTTATTCTCGTAAAATATCCCTTTCACTTTAGCTTGATGAGCCAACGAGTTTATTCAATTAGATCGAGCAGGTGTTTCTTACTATTTAACATGGAAATCTGCATTTCACATAGCCTACTTACTATCTTAGACCTTAGACGGCGTAGTTCAGAATTTCTACTACTAACGAGTATTTTTGTTCAGCTATTCATTTTGAGATTAAACCATTTGGTTTCCTAAAACGACCTACTTTATTAGCTGGAAATAACTGAAAACTTGATGCATTACAATAGTGATCAACAATAAATGGGACAATGCATACATCCATGATGTTTGTAGAGGATCCTAGATACTAATTTTGACAAGTTTAATCCACTGTGGCCTCATGCTTCGGTCATACCAAGTGTTGTGGATTCAGTAACATGTCAATTCTGAAGAAAGCGTATCATCTTCAATAGCCATTATTAGGGAAAAGTGGTCATTCTCCTACCCTGTTGCTGCTGCTTCGTTCTCATGTTGGATCTGCAGGATGTGGTTACATCAGTCTCTTTCTCTTCTTGGTACACCACCACCCCACCCACATATGCTTGGCCCCTTCAATGCAGTGACTTCCTGTCCGACGTGCACAGGCATGCCAGTTAACTTATGAGGTTCCTAGTTGTGCAGAAGTCACCTTTTGGCCATTGTGAAAAAAGAAACCAGTTTTTGCATTTTCTGCCTATTGATTTCACTGAAAATCACAGTTGAATTTAATTTATTAAGCCTTGTCAAGAGGGAATCCGAATGCTGATTTATTTTCATTTCCCTCATGGAAGCCTGGTGATAGTGAGCATATCATTAACAGAATTGAGATGGAAGGGAAGTTGATGATTTAGTAACCCATGTTTCATCAACATATCTAGCTTGTAGTAATAATTGAGATGGAAGAGAAAAGAAGTTGATCTCTGATAGGAAAAGAACCCGGCAAAGAAGACATTACTTGTAGTAATGGAGATGATGAACTTCCAGCCAAACTTAGAGCATACATGATTGCGAGTTAGAAATTAGGACACATCGATGCTACTTAGCGATGTGAGGGTGTCAGCTGTGGTGTGAATACACAGCTTTGGTGGCGGATGAGGGAATGGAGGCTACAGTTGTTATAAAATATACTGGCTACAGGGAAGGGCGCTTCTCCACTTTTCAATGAGCTTGGTCCCATGCAAAAATATGGCAAACCTGGTGTAGAACTTGGTTCACATTATGTTAGGACATCCTGCCAAAACAGTCCTTATTGATATTGTATTCCAGTTTAGTTTTAAGGCGAGGTGTTAACGGTGATAACAATGCTTGTTTAAAAAGGAATACACTATGCATGTTCTTTTTTGCTGTTTAACACATCAGACTATCAACAGTTAAGTGGTGACTTGATGAGTTGATCAATTCGTTAGTTCAATGCTCTGGCAATTAATTACTGCCATTGTGGACTTTCCCATTTCGTGAGAAAAGATTTCTTGTGTTTTATATCATTATATTCTCTGGCAATTTTTTTAATGTATATTTCATATCAGATCAAGTGGTCTGTTTTATCTCCTAGTTTTAAGAAAGAAAATTTGTGCTCTGCAGTCCACAAGGTTATATTTCCTAGTAGTTTCAGTAGCAGCCATTATAGCATTAAAAAAAAGTGTAAAAGCATCTGCTTGCCCTGCATGTTCTGGGAAGTTTCCTTAGTCCATTTCCTTTTATAAATTCGTGAGTGCTCTGTTGCCGTATCATTGCAGTTGGACGAAAATGTTTTGTTGAAAACATGGAATCATTATTTGCTTCAGTCAAAGTGTTTTTTTTTTGCAATAACTGTTTGCTTCTGCATATTTCTGCAGAGCTCCAAATGTTTGTGGAAATCGGGAAAGAAAGCAGTGACAATTCCACAGACAATTACGATGAAAATGAATGGAGCAGTTCACCCAATTGCGAAGATTTTTCAGAAGAAATAAGTGAGAAGTTGAAGCTTCTAGAGTCCAAGCTGGAAGAAGCTTCCCTTCTCATCGATGAGAAGGATTCAAGAATACTTGAACTTGATACACTCAACAAGACACAACCAGGGGAAACCGCGCTATACAATAGCAAGCTACTTTCCCTACAGTCTGAAGTTGATCAACTGCTCATGGAGAAGATGGAGGCCGAGATCCAGTGCTTCATCCTGAAAAGAGCTTCAGAAGCTTGGCAACCGCAGACCGAGGGTCAGGGCACTTTTCACGAAGCGCAGAAGACTCTGTCTGAGGATCACAAACAGCTGGAGGTCAAGCTTCGGCACACCGAGAATAGAGCGAGGACACTAGAGGATTTGGTGGAGAAGCTAGAGTCGCAATGCAAAGAGCTGTCGAACGCTTCAGAGGTCCTGAAGCTGCAGGCCGGAGCGAGTCGAGCTTCACTTTTTTGTTCCGTTCAGTTAGTGCTGCTGTGCATCGCAGTGTGGACATTCGTCGCCCGGTTCTTGCCCTCTCCCCCCGAATTTGTACCTACTTGATGAGGTTAGAAAGTTTCTCTCCGGATGAGCCTCTGTGTAGACATTATTGAAAGTTTCTCTTCCTGTAATCTATTAGGCATTGGTGGCCTTATAAATTTTCTGTTTGTAACATCAACTCAGATTTTGCTAGTTACCATCACTTTACTGTACTTATTCACAAATCTTCTTGCTGGTTCTCTCTTCGCTGTATCCTGGAAATGTTAATGAATTCCAACATCCAAGTGTACCAGTGCTCGTGCTGTCATCTTCTTCCCTGTTGCTGTTTGGATGTGCTGTGCATGTGCAAGTCATGAAGCAGTTATGCAAAATATTTTTTTGAGAGTACGCAAATTGCGTACCTTAGCTTTATAGACAAAAGAGGGTTATGTACAAGAATTAGACACGACGGAGTGCACTACCACAAACGGCATGCACGTCCACCCCTCCACTCCACACGCTAGGCTACTACTCTATATCATGTAGTACTCCTCTCCCTCTCGCCGAGGCCCATAACCCAAGTTCCTGGTGGACAAGGTCGGCTGCTCCTCATTCATTGGTGATGTTACTGTTGCGAAAGACTACATCATTTCTCTGCTTCCACAGATTCCAGTATACCGAAATGCAGAGTGTGTCGAATTCTCTTCGGTGTCTCTTGTCAATTTGCTTCCTGGCCGACACCCACCAATCACCTAGTGTGTCTTCCGTGGTTGGGATCAAAGCTTCGTCAACGCCCAGCCTTCTGAAACACAAGAACCATACTTGTCTCGCATATACACAATGCATGAGTATGTGATCCACATTGTCCTCCTCTTGGTCACAAAGGTAACATGCCGAGCTATGATCTTGTAGCCCATGCCTCTGTCTGCGGTCCAAAGTCCACACTCTATGCTGAAGTGCAAGCCAAATGAAGAGCTTGCAGGTCATCGTGGCCCAACTACGCCAGACAGCCGATGCACACTGAAATCGTACTCCTCCCTCACACATCATTTTGTACGCCGATTTTGTCGAGTACTTGCCCGTGGCATCCCATTGCCAGATCGGAGTGTCCTCCGAGCCAGGAGTGAGCTCGATGTCAACCAGCACCTCCCATAGCCTAATGAACTGCGAGAGCTCGTCGGTATTAATATCTCCCACGATATCATGCGTCCACCCATGGAGGTACAAAGCGTCTTTCACTCTCCTCCTATTAACTACCTGCTGCCGCACTTTGTCCACAAGTAGCGGAGCAATCTCCTTCACACAGGAGCCACTGATCCAGCGATCGCTCCAGAACAAAGCCTTCGATCCATCCCTAACTTCCCACTTGACCAAGCTGTCAAAGGCCATCCTGACATGCTTGTCGAAGCAGTTATGCAATTTTTCTGGGGCATACATACTGAACATAACTGTCTCGTGGAGAACATAACTGTCTCATGATTCAGTTGGCAGCTAAAGTCTACGTTTGGTAACGGTAAGTAATCATATTGACGATAGTACTGATTCAGTTGGCAGCAGAGTCTACGTCTGGTTAGTAATCGTATTGATGATAAGATGGATGGTAAATCAGGGTGCTTGCGAACAAAAGATGTGTCCCCATTGCGACGCATGTCAGTTGCCTGTAAAAAATAGGAGTATAACTATAGATGTTGAGATTGGCTTCTCTACCGTGTATCATTGGTGAGCGTCTGGAGGTGTGTCTCTGGTGGATCTGTTCTTGGTGGATTTGCTCGGATCTAGTCATAGTTCGTCTACGTTCATGTGTTTTCAGGTTGGATCCTTTCGATCTACGCTACTGTTCATCGGTGACGGTTGTTGTTCTGTTGTGCTGGTCCTATCGGGCCTTAGCACAACGACTTTCTGACTGTTTACTACAGTAAGCTTTGTCTGGCTTCGACGAAGGAGGACCAATGACGACGGCGTGCCTTCGGCTTGCTTTAGTGCTTGTAGTCATCGCTAGGTGGCTTGCGGATCTGGATGTAGTTTTTATTATTTCTGGTGTTCGTTGTATTGCCATGATAGAAGATGAATAAATTGAAAGTTTTCTCGCAAAAAAGAAGTTATCTCGTTTCAAATGTTGTGTTCGATTTATTTTTTCTTGTTTCACTGTCCGTGCGCTTTGAAGCAAGACAAATTCCGGAAACAGTAAAAAGAAAAGGTAGCACGGATCGCAAAGCAACCTCGGACGATGGATTTATGCACAGGATATCCCGTGCATAGTAAAATTGCCTTTCTACTATGGCCCTATGGGGAAAGAGAGAGATAAAATCACTCATGTGGCAATCATCAATACACACACGCGGTTGCACTACTTGTCCAGATTACTAACATGATAGTACACCA
Organism: Triticum aestivum; assembly: GCF_018294505.1. Taxonomy (NCBI): domain Eukaryota; kingdom Viridiplantae; phylum Streptophyta; class Magnoliopsida; order Poales; family Poaceae; genus Triticum; species Triticum aestivum. The sequence goes on along the minus strand of NC_057807.1, from coordinate 442,339,011 downwards.
TCTCACATACTCCATCAGTGTACTAACATGATAGCACACCATCAGCGTATAACATAGAACTAATGAAAACACGGCAGATTACAACAGCAAGCCGCTCCGGCCGGCACCCAGGCAGGGGAGACATGGGACGGATCAGCCAAAGAAGGGTGGGTCATATCCGTTGCTGGTGGTGGCGAGGATGTAGTAGGCGACGATGTGGCCGATGGAGCCCCAGGCGAGGACGTCGACGAGGTTGAAGCCGACGGGGTCGTTGGACTTGAGGATGCCGGCGAACTCCTTGGCGCGCTCGTCGCCGGCCTCGAAGTGGGTCTTGCCGTTCTGCTCGGGCACCTGCTTCGCCACGTTCTCCCGCTGGAAGTTGAAGAAGACGAAGCGGCCCATCACCAGCGACAGCCCCGTGCTGAGGCTGATCACCACCGACGGCTCCAGCGCGGCCCGCGCCGCCACGGACCGCCTCGCCGGCGACGAGGCCCCCCGGAAAGAGACCGCCGCGCGATGGGACGGCGCCAGGCGGAGCCCGGCAACGGTGGGCGGGGACAGCACGGCGGCGGTCGAGGTGGCCATGGCCCTCTAGAGCTGTGTGGGTGTTCAAGGACCAACGTGCGGCGAGTTCTTGATCTCGGCAGGCGCTACGTACTACGTGGTGTTTGGCGGTGTGGGTATATAGGGGGGTGGTGACGTGGGGGATATGGTGGGGGCGCGGGAATGCGAGGTTAGTGGTGGAGGGGAGCGGGATTTCGTGGTGTGCTCATGGCGTGTGGCCATTGGAGGGTGCTGGATAAAGTATCTAAGCCATACCTTTTCTTTCTTCTCTTCTCTTCCCACCGCAAGTCAGCACTGTGACGTGTCGCTTGTGGGCCCCACGAGAGTTACGTGGATGGCCAACTGGCCAGCACCCAGCAGGCCAAGGGCACGAAGGAGGTGGCTGTGCAGGGTGCAGTATATGAACCTCGCAGTTCAGATTTTTTTTTTAATTTCGCGTTTCCTAATCTCAAGGCAACTGAAAAAAAAACAGTTCAGCTGATTTGTGTGTGTGTGTGTGTGTGTGTGTGAGTGAGAGAGGGGGGGGGGGGCAGTAGCATCGTTTGAGCTGGAGACGGGGACGATGGCCAACCGTGGCATCTCCACGAGGGCAAGCCGGGAACGAGCTGGAGACGACACAATTGGTCGCGACGTAGGCAAGGAGGAGGTTGACAGGTGCAGGTGGGGAGGGGCCATTGGGAGTGGCGGGGGGAGTAGGAGGTTAGAGGGATGACAACTAGGTGGAGGTGTCGATCCGGGTAGGGAGGGGTGCCCGACACCAACCGCGGGTGGTGGGGGACGATGATTAGGCCGACATCAGCATGCGGCAGATGGAGGCGCATCAGTGATGTCCTGGAGAGGGGGGGAAGCATGACACAAAAAAGGAGGACGAGGAAAGGAAAAGAGAGTAGTTAGGGGAAATTTAGGCAATTGTCGCATATGTGTACCCTTTAAATTTAGGAATTTGTGGCCATGCGAAGATTAATGGTTCTAATGTGTTTATTGGTATTTACTATTTGATGCGGTTTTGGTCATCTGAGTCACTTGTGGTTCGTGTTGCTTTTGACTCTACCCGCATCTGCACTGCCTTCCTAGAGACGATGCTAGGGAAGTGTGTTGCATCTCGCTTCTTGTTAATGAGTAGGACTCCAGTTTCATTCAGGGGAGTGACTACCAAGCTTGGTTGGTTGTTAGGGTGGAGTTAGTCGTCTATCCATCTCCTGCGCGGCATAGGAGGACTCGACTTCTGAGAAGGATAACTCCACTGAGCTAGTGGATGGGGCGGCTGAAAGTGCATCTAACCCCCTTGGTAGATTTTGGTAATTAATGTTAACATATTCGAGAGACTAATGCTTTAACTAACTTGTCTTGGGAAAGTTCCCTTGCATTGCAATAGAGGAGATGAAAGTTGACCCCCACAGGTTCTCAGGAAGACTAGTGTTAACCAAGCCAAAGACCTACCTTTTCATTTTAGTGATCCAAGATCACATTGAGTCCATGGGCATGTCAATGCTATCAAAAGGAAAATGAGGTTGCTAAGATAAGTTTCCTTCTCTTCCCGCTTAAATTTCAAACACAAGTGCACTCAGAATACTTTTATTTCTCCACCATATCTACCTACACTTCAAACTTTGGAGTCTTTGAACCCTAACTATCTGAGGCTGCACACATGCCAGATATAGCTAGGTCAATGGTTTTTATGTTTACAATTTGATGGCGGGCTTAGCCATCTAACTCACTCGTGGTTCATACTATTTTCGAATCCACTAATACTGCCTTCCTAGAGGGGATGCTCGGGTAGTGTGTTGCATCTCATTTCCTATCAAAAAGTGGGGCTCTAATTTCCTTGAGGGGAGCGAGTTCCAGGCTAAGGTGGTTGTTGGGGTGGAGTTAGTCATATCGTCATCTCATAGGGTTGCCACGGTGTAGGAGGACCCAACATCTGAGAAGGACAGCTTGACTGGGCTAGAGGAGGGGCGGCTATGGCAAGGAACTATGCTATCACCGATGCATAGTTGCCCTATTCGATCCCAAGCGCGGCAGACTACAACACCACATTGGATTCCTCTCCCCGGTGCTCATCGGACAAGGCAATACTCTATTTTATTACATAGAACTCAAGGTTATAAGAGAGTTTCAATCACTTTGAGTCTAATACTAGTCATCAGATGCAATTGATATTGGACTTTTAGATTTCTAGATGTAGCACCTATATAATATAACCACATTTTATGATTATTCTTGCTATGATTGTCCAAATTGCTCAATTCACAAGCCCATATATTTGTTTTTTAGTAAAAACGGTAGGGAAGGCCCATACTATACCCATTTATCACCTCATATGTCCCCATTTGACCATTTCTCTCTAGCAACAAATCATCATGACCCCCATGAAGTGAGCATATGATTATTTTTTCTTAGCTCCATTCTCCCATTCAATTCCAATACCCCGCCAAAAGCTTTGGCTGAATGAGCAAGCAAAAAATAGCCGAATTAGATCCTCCACATGGCATTCATCAAAAATCACACAATCACTAGATTCAATGTGGAAGTGTTTCTTTAGAAGTAGATCTCTAGTGTTGATCCTGTCTTTGGAAGTAGTCAGCAAAAATGTGCTTGGGAAGGCAACGTGTTTTCCCGATCCATTTGATAGACAGTGGTATATCACATGTACCATTTAGTGCTGTGAATACTTTCCTGGTGTAGAATGTGTCATCTCCCTAGACGAGTTTACATGTATCTTTTTCATATGGGCTATCCATATGGATAATAAGTCTTGGAGGTGATGTAGTTGTTGGTGTGCTTCAACTGATAATGGCAATTGTAATAAGCCATAGAAACTATCATGGGCTTGATAACCCACAAGTATAGGGGATCAATTTTAGCATTTTTTGAATAAGTAAGAGTGTCGAAACCAACGAGGAGCTAAAGGTAGAATTAATATTCCCTTCAAGTTCTATCGACAATCGATACAACTCTACGCATAATTAACATTCGCTTACCTAGAACAATAATAAAACTACTTTGTAGGTGTAAATAGATTGGTTTGTAAGATAAAAAAGAATGTGAAAATAAAAGTTCGGTGTTGTTTTACTAAAAGAACAATTGATTTAGTATAGCGAGTGTGAAAAAGTGGTGGTAAGATTTACAGAATTGTCCCTAAATAATTGGCTAAGTTACTAGACTGATAACAAGTTTTTATGTGGGAGTGGCCACTGCTAGCATGTTATCCCTTACTTGGAATTCTACGCACTTATGATTGAAACTATTAGCAAGCATCCAAAACTACTGAAGTTCATTAAGGCAAAAATCCAGCCATAGCATTAGGACATATTAGTCCCCGTTCAATCCCGTATGAATCAATTTCTATGGTGGGAAGAAGCTTCTGTCACTCTTGCCCTCCAATGCATAGTCCTATCAACATATAACTAACCCTATGGTGTGATCCACGTGCGCACTCATATTGTGGGCACCAAAGGACAACAACATAACCACAAGAAATTTAGACCAACCATAGCAATTCACCGATTACCCATAGGAAAACAAAAATCTACTCAAACATCATAGGATGGCAACACATCATTGGATAATAATATGAAGCATAAAAGACCATGTTTAAGTAGGAGGTATAGCGGGTTGCGGGAGAGTGGACCGCTGAATATAGATGAGGGAAGGTGATGGAGGTGTTGATGAAGATGACAGAGTTGTTGGAGTGGATCGTCATCACACGATGATTTCCCTAGCAGCGTTCCGACACCACCAGGACAGAGAGGGGGAGAGCGCCCCTCCTTATTCTTCTTCCTTGGCTTCCCCCTAGATGGGAGGAGGGTTTCCCCTCTGGTCCTTGGCCTCCATGGCTCCCGGAGGGCAGGAGCCCCACCCCCCCCGAGATTGGATCTCTCTCTTTGTTTCTCTTCTGTTTTGCGTTCTTTTTTCTGGCCGAAACCTGTTTCCTTTATTACTGGAGATCCATAACTCCGATTGGGCTGAAATTTTGAGGGGATTTTTATTTGGATATTAGCTTCCTTGCTGTCGAAGGACACCCCAACCGACCTTCGAGGTGGCCACAAGTGTAGGGGCGCGCCCTAGGGTAGGGGCGCCCTGCGAGCTTGTGGGGCATGTGCGCCACCCCTCACGCTAATTCTTTTTCCCAAAATCACATATATTCCAAAAAAATCTCCATCAATTTTATCGCGTTTGGACTTTGTTTGATATGGATTTTGTGTGAAACATAAAACATGTAACAAACAAGAACTGGCACTGGGCACTTGGTCAATATGCTAGTCCAAGAAAATCATATAAATTGTTGTCAAAAGTATGTGAAAGTTGTAAAATAATGGCATGAAAAAAATTCAAAAATTATAGATACGACGGAGACGTATCAGGGCTGCATTAATTGCCTAAAATATGGAGATGTGAACATCCTTGTCAAAAGGAAGTTCTGGATATTTGCTTTGCATAATATTCCCATTCCATATGTCTTTCCACAACACAATGGGTTTCCCAGCACAAGAAGTGTAAGAAACCAAACCTTAATATATGTCACTTGATCCTAGGCAGACACTCCACCAAAATTATGATGCATGTGGGATAATACTTTTTGAATGGTATGCATTCCAAAGTAAGTTAACCCATGTGATTATGTCATGGTTGTAAAATTTATGAAGGTTCTTCATTAAGATGGCAGTGTTTGGGCTCTCCGGTTCAGAACACCAAGACCTCCGTGATCTTTTGGCCTGCAAATGTCTTCCTGGTTGGCTAGCTATTTCCCTTTTTATGAATATACTTTCCATACCATAAGATTTTTTTGCATGATTTCTCAACATGTTGAATGTCATTTCTTAAATGTGAACATTGCATATA